>NW_005188147.1:30599-37907 GCF_000239375.1 Pundamilia nyererei | reverse complement strand
TTAGCTCTTTATATAGTAAAGTTACAGGAGAATAAAAATAGTTATCAGCCAAAATGTTAATGGTTTGTTAAAATAATTCCATCTGATACCATGTGAGCAATAAATATATAATTTTCTGTTGTAACCCTCAAACTGAATGGTAATACTAATTTTTCACTTTTTCACAAAATGAAAACATCAGTACTTCCTGCGTGCTCCCACCACAGGGGAATCAAATTCTGTCGGGGATACCTACTTTGGCACAACACCTACACCGGTCCTTCCCACGCGCTGTCCACCCTTACAATAATCACACGGTTGCTGTAACAGTACATTCAAAGGCTGCAGCTCTCCCGCTGCCAACCATACACATCTCCACCAAAAACGACAACAACACAAGCAGAGCACTCACAAGTTGAGTCCCTCTCACCTGCAGCATCATCGCAGACCATGCCCCGCCTCAATAACAAAGCATTTTCTATTAAATTATAAACTTTGTCCTAATTATGTCCTGGGTTTTTTTACTATTTAATAATAAAAGGGAAAAATCACACAAAACACTTAAGGTCATGAAAATTAATTGAAATTTAGCAATGATGAACTGTAGCATATTAGTGCCTTCTGCAGTCTTCCACAGTTTTTTATTCTGTTTTGATCCAGTTTTTCTTTGCTTCGCATATTGTCGTTTAGAAATTTCGTGTATCTCACACAAAGAAAAAGAAAACAGTGGTGAGCAAAGGTAAAAGTCTTAGTGCTTCTGCTGTACTCATAAACTTGGGGCTGGAAGGCCTAATTCTCTCTCAAAAGATCTCACAATTAGTTTATTGTTTTTGTTCTATTGGAGTCAAAAGGGGCACTCAAAGAAATGAGAGAAATGAAGAGAAAAGAGCTAATTCACATGGAAAAGAGAGTTTATTGATCAAACTCAGAGCCAAAGGGTCAAAGCTTCCCAGGTTTTTAAGCCACATCACACAGACTCAACAATAACAGGTCGCAGATGCCAACAGACTAAATAAACTGATTCCCAAGGCCAGTAATGTTGTGGGGATGGAGCTGGACTCCCTTAGGGTGGTGTCAGAGAGGCGGATGTTGTCCAAGATAAAGACAATGTTGGATAATACCTCCCACCCACTCTATGACGTGCTGTCTAGCCACAGGAGCACGTTCACTGAGCGACTGAGATTACCAAAAAGCACCACGGAACAACACAGGAAATCATTACTGCCCGTGGCCATCTCCCTGTACAACTCATCCAACTAATACACTGTATAAACTGTAAACACTGCAGCAGTTACACCCTTTTGGCACATTCTCTTTTCTAATGTTGCTGTCAATATTCTTGATATTTATTCATTAATTATTTGTCACCTCTGTCTTTCCTTGAGATTTATGATTAAGTGATTTGTATATATTGTGCTATTTCTTAAATTTGTATTGTATTGTATTGTATTGCATTGTATTGTTAGCTAGTTTAGTCTGTTTCTGTTACTGTTACTGTCCTGGTGCAGCTGTAACCCACATAATTTCCTTAGGAATTAATAAAGAATGCTGGTTCTGTTTTATTAAAACTTCTGTGATGTTTATGTTAATAAACGTTGTTACAACTCATTACTGATAGGCAGAGGTGGGAAGTAACAAAGTACAAATACTTTGTTACTGTGCTTAAGTAGAATTTTAATGTTTCTGTACTTGAGTAGTTATTTTTCTGGCATATTCTACCTTTACTCCCAACTTTTTAAACAATTTTTGTACTCCTTACATTTGCAAAACAAAAAGCTTAACTTAGGTTTGACAGATTTCTGAGCTTGAACAAGTTAATTCTTCAGGTGATGTTGCAGCAGTAAATGGATGGGGTTTTATCAACATGGAGGCTGCGATTCATTGCATTTCAGATAGTAAAAAGGGGAAATATCTATAAGGCAAAAGTGAAAGCCAGACGTATAAACCCAAGCGAAAATGAAAGTCTCATTGCCTGTGTCTGCATAATATGAACAACACTGGAACATATCTTAACACACCCACACACATAGAGGAGATGAGCAAAATGCAAGGTGGAAACCGCAGTATATATATATAAAAGGACACTGTGATCTCTGATCATTTTTTCATTCACCAGCTTCTTTTCATATTGAAGGTAAGTTTGAAAATTAAAACTCACCATATCATAGTTTATTCTGAGAAAATGATTTGAAAATTGTACTAAATTGTACAAAATGTGTTGCATTTCAGTAGTTTCAGCATTTCTTTCTAAGTTGTGTGTTCTTTACACATCTTGGTGTTCTAAATCTTTTGATTTATATGTAAATTCATATATAAATAAATATTTATATTTATTTATATATAAATAATAATGGAACTACAATTTAAAAATCTCCAGTCTGGAAAATTGTTAATTACTTCTTTATGCACATTTTATGTACTTTATGTACATTTTCATCATAGAACAGCGATGGCAGCATCAGCTTTAGCCTCAAGCAGTGGAGTGACTGTTTCCAGTGCCACCAAAAGCCTGTTCCTCATCTTCACCCTGCTGTCTCTGGTTTGCCTTTCAACTTCACTGACAAACAAGAACCAACTGGTACATTCAACATTGCTTAGAAAGCAATTTTAGACTTAGAGACCATGTAGTAAAGTTTTTTTGCTTAACTGTCAGTGATTTTTTTATTGAAATAATTTGCTAGTCAAGAGACTTTGTGCGTGAACACAAATACATTTCTGATGAAATGTGTTTTTTTTTAAATTATGTATTCATTTATTTCTATACATTATTCAGATTTTTTGAATGTCTATCTGATTATAACAATGCAAGCAGTACAAAGCAAAACAAAGCAAATAAACAAACAAAAAACACTGTATTTCAAACAGAAAAGGTGGAAGCCAAAGCAATGGCATTTGTGCACCTACTCCTCATGTATTTTACAAAGTTTAACTAACTACCAAAGCATTAACTTCAAAAAAATCAACTATCTATGTATTTCTTAAATACTTTTTTTAAACTAACATTTAAACTTGACATAAGTGCCACATGTGCCATTTGTTACATTATATGATATAGTACAATGTTAGGCATATATATCTCCCAAACTATAACCATGTCAATGTTCAATTTGGATTTTCAGGAGCAACTCAGAGAAACCTATTGGAAAACACAACAACAAATAGAATTACTGAAGGTCAGTACATTTTCTCACATGCTTGGAAAACATTGTCTAAGAGTAGTGTACATATGACAAAATATAATAGTAAATTATAAATTAAATGTTATCCTATTAGGCTGAGCACGAGGAAGAAGTGGCCTCCATTAAAGAGATGATGAATGAATGCATTCGTTTTATGGACCCAGTGATTGTACTGGTGAAGGAAACGATGCAAGCATCACGCGATGATGATTTTCCTCCACTAGATAAATTTATGGAGGGCGTTAAAAATTACATGAAGAAAACTCAAGCTTACATTGACAAGGAGTTCAGTGGAATAATTGAGGAGAATGAAAAGAAACTGAAGAAAACTAAGAAATCAATTGAATTTTTTGAGGATCAGGAAGCTCATTTGTAACTTCCATGTAAGGTATTTCCCTTTTCTCTCCTTTTCTCTAATAGTATTGTACCTGTTTAGTTCCCCTGTCATACAGTATTTTGTAAAAACTGTGATTTAGCTTTTTGTGCCATCCTTCATTGCAGCTTTACATAAAGTGACCTAGGATTTTACTATTAGCTACAAGTGTCCAGAGAATATTATGGGTTGATTATAACTTTTAAGGAATACATTTGTGGTACTTACATCTTTTTCTGAAAATGACGTAGCTTCAGAAGTGGAAACAATGTTTATATAAACTGACACATAATAAAGACATACCTACTGGTATTGTTTGTTGTCAAAATATCTACAATTGCTCAATATTACTACTTATACTACTAGAATTTTTTGATACAGTTTTTTTTTCTCATGTTGCTATTTAGGAATTTGTATATGTCTCAAAGTGACACTGTTTATATTCCCATAGCATTTCCAGAGGCCAGCACGAGGGAAAGGGACCCAAAAGGAGACACAGTAAACTCAGCAATGACTACACATGTGATTTTTTTCAGTGAATTACAAACACTCAAACCCTCAGAAAACAACTATTTACATAAATGTACACAAAGGGTAATGTGCAGTGACATGTCGGGGATTGGACATAGGTAGTTTCTCAGGGAACACTGGGAATGCGAGGTGAACATGCGGCACAGTTCGGCTGTCACAGAGTTTCTACGGTACAGCAAGAACAAAGTTAGTGAGGTGAACCAAGGCAGGCAGACCAATGAGTTAAATAATAGGTGCAGCTTCTTGTAACTGAGTGGATGTTCAGTTTTAGGGAGGTATTGCTGATCCGAGTGAGTGGTTTTGTGGCAGGGAAAATTCCGGAAAGTGCAGTGCTTTGAGGCATATGGCGGGCAAGGGGCAGGCAGAGAATGGAGGAAATCCAAATTTGGCGGAGTGGTGTGCTGTGAATGGTGAGGATACCCAGCTGGAGGCTGCCAATGGAGGGAGTGAGAAGTGAGGCAAGCTGCAAGCTTAGGGAGAAAACTGGTAAGGCAAATGTTGACCTACAGGAAACACAGACAGTTGACAAGACCAGGTGTAAATGCAGCCTCCTAATTGCAGCTGATTAGTCCCAGGTGAATGAGATTTCCTGACTCCACCTGAGGGAGGCCCAGGTAAACTGCTGCCAGCCCCAACAACACAACCACCAACCACAGCCATTGTCACTCAGACTGTGACAATTCCTGTGAACCCTGTTCTTCGACACTATACTATGTCATCTCTTCATTTTATTTATTTATTTTTATTATCTTCCATATACACATCACTAGCTCAGATTAGACCATGTATATGCAAATTTATGGGTTTAATTCTTGTTTGTTTGATTTTTTTTAACTATATTAACATAATTTATTAGGCTGCAGTGTTTTTCTATTCATACTTCATGTTCTAGTATTTCATCTTATAAACTATTCTACAGTGAAGAACCAAAGTATTTGAACATCCTGCGTTTTTTCAAGTTCTCCCACTTAAAAAATTAAGGCATCTGAAATTCACCTTGTAGTTGCATTCCCTCTGTGAGAGACAGCATTTTAAAAACAATTCAGGAAATCACACAGTATGATTTTTAAATAATTTATTTGTATTGGACTGCTGCTGTTGAGCACCTGAGAAAATCACTGTTAATATTTGTTTCAGAAGCCTTTGTTTGTAATTACAGCGGCCAAACGCTTCCTGTAGTTCTTGACCAGGTTTGCACATACTGCAAGAGGGATTTCGGCCTACTCCTCCACACAGATCTCCTCTAGATCTGGCACTGGAGTTTCGGCTCCCTGTCGGTAGAACTCAGTGTAGTGTTCTACCGACAGCGACCTTTGAAACTGTGATCCCAGCTCTCTTTGTGTCATTGACCAGCTCCTCCCCTGTAGTTCTGGGCTGATTCCTTACTTTCTTATCATCAGTGATACCCTACGAGGTGAGATCTTGCGTGGAGCCACAGTCCGAGGAAGACTGACAGTCAACTTTTCCATTTTCTAACAATTGCTCCAACAGTTGATCTATTTTCACCAAGCTGCTTGGCAATTGCCCTATAGCCCTTTCCAGCCTTCTGGAGGTCCACAATATAGTCCCTGGTGTCTTCTGGCAGATCTTTGGTCTTTCCATGGTAGTAGTTGGAGTCTGACTGACTGTGGGGAGGACAAGTGTCTTTAAAAAACTAATTAAAAAACATCAGCAATGATATAATTCATGATATAGTATTTCATTTGTGTTTAAAAACATGTTAAAAGTTAAAAAAAAAACAACTTCATGGTGTTTTTTGTCTTTTGCTGAAAAAAACTGGTAGGATTAATCCATACACCTCTGCAAAAGAACAGCGGACTCTCAAAGCACCAGATAAACATTCAGAGTAATTCCAAGATTTATAGTTAAAGGACACAGAGACAATTTTGTTTGTTTGTTTGTTTGTTTAAGGGGTTATTCAGCCTTTTGCTGATTTGTTTTCTGTTTTTTACATTTTTTGTTTTTTGTAATTTGTTTTTTTGGTTCAACCTTACATTTTAACGCAGTAATGGTGTTAATGGAAATGTAAATAATTTTGTTGGGTTAAAACAAAATAAGAAATGGTTGAAATCTAAAGGTGAACTAGACCAAAATTAAATTAAATCTTGGGCCTAAAGAACTAAACTTAATTTAAAATAACACAGTGTTAACTCAAATAGATTTAAGGATAAACTCGAACTTAGAACTTGAAATAAATAAAACAATAACCTAGGTTGAAAATAACATCCTTTTAAAGCCAAATATAAGGTTTTGAGATAAATAGGATAAATTAACAGAAATTACTGAACTAAAAAGGGAAATAAAATATCTTGTTTTCCTCAAATGTGGTGTTGAACATTTTATGTAATGTGTGTCAACTGTCTGTTCTCTGTTTTTACAAAATAATAAACCGGCAATTTAAATTTATTTTCTGGTCTGTGGTCTTTATTACATGCTACAGTCATTACTACTCTAGTAGTCGAACCTAATTGGTCCTAGTGTACTGTAACGACTTCAGAAGTGTTACACATGCAAGATAATATTCTTAACGCACACAAGGGACAAACTCCGAATGTTTTATATGCAGTGAGAAAGTTTTACTGCCATCAGTTCATCCATTTCTTCTTGTGCTTTCTCATAACATTCATTGAACACTTCCTCCACCTTGACAGTGAACATGTGGTTATAGTTTGGAATTGGCTGACAGACGTTTTCATATAGTTTCATAGTACAACACATACCAGCTGCATATTAAAATATGGAAAATTAGTTTACCAGTTGGTTCTTGTTTGTCAGTGAAGTTGAAAGGCAAACCAGACACAGCAGGGTGGACATGAGGAACAGGCCTTTGGTGGTGCTGAAAACAGCCACCTGTTGGCCAGAAGCCATCTGCTTCTGGCCAAAACAGATGCTGCCATCTCTGTTTGGAGTAAATAACATTAAAACTTAAATTGTAAGGCATAAAATATAAAAAATAAAATAAAAATATATACATTTTTAAAAAAGAACCTGAACTTTTAAATGCCAGTAAATAGATATTCTAAGTGAAAAATTCACAATTGAGACTTTAAACAATTGTAAACCAAATGTTTTAAACTGAAGCTGAACAGAAAACATTTTGATTTTTAAAAAGAAATAAGGAGCTATAAAATGAACTATGATATGGTAACTCTTAGTTTCCTAACTTATGGGTAATGTAAACAGAAGCTGATGAACAAAAAACTGAAGAGATGGCACAACACGCAGTGGTTTTATGTAGACTTGCAA
>NW_005188147.1:0-6799 GCF_000239375.1 Pundamilia nyererei | reverse complement strand
CACAAAGAAAAAGAAAATAGTGGTGAGTAAAGGTAAAAGTCTTAGTGCTTCTGCTGTACTCATAAACTTGGGGCTGGAAGGCCTAATTCTCTCTCAAAAGATCTCACAATTAGTTTATTGTTTTTGTTCTATTGGAGTCAAAAGGGGCACTCAAAGAAATGAGAGAAATGAAAAGAAAAGAGCTAATTCACATGGAAAAGGGAGTTTATTGATCAAACTCAGAGCCAAAGGGTCAAAGCTTCCCAGGTTTTTAAGCCACATCACACAGACTCAACAATAAACAAAAGACAATTGTGAGTGTACACTTTATATAATACCTAGTGAGGGATTAGTGTGTGGCTGTAGCTCAGGAGGTAGAGCAGGTCACCTACTGATCAGGAGGTTTGTGGTTTGATTCCTGTCTCCTCCAGTCTGCATGTCAGGAGTGTGAATGTGTATGAATGTAGTTAGGAAGCACTCAGCTGAGAGAGATTGGGTGAATGTGGCATGTTGTATAGAGCACTTTGAGTAGTCTGGGTGAGCAGAAAAGCATTATAAAACCGTCAGTTCATTCACTATTTGAACAGTTCAAAAGTTCAAGTTTGTCTGCAGCTGACCCATGTGTGGGCCAGATCTGGGCCACCAAAGGACTGTCATTCTTTGGGGTATGTGGGCAATGTATAAGCACATTGTGTGGGCTGATCTGGGCCATACCAATTTTGCTATGTGGGTGCTTGCATCCATGTGTGACTTTACCCATGCCTGTGTTTGATCTTGGCAGCTTGTTCACCCCTAGGTGGCACTATGTCCTTCACTGCCTTCATCCTTGTTCCCTGTGCTTGCATCTATGTTCCTTCTATCATAAATATGGAATTTTGTTAGTCTATTAAATCTTTTCTGAGGACTTTGCTATCGTCTCGCTTGACTTTGAGATCATGGATGCAGACAGACATTTCAGTGCTTCTTACAAAGTATTTACAAACATACTGTTTTAATTACACATGCTCATAACACACCTAAACATGTGAGATGAATTAAATGAGGTACACCAATCTGTGTGTAACTTATTACAAGTGTTATAATATTTTTAGTGTGCGTTCGATTATAAGATATACTTCAAAACACTAATGTAACTTAACTCTAGTGATTGCCTTTTCTGTGAGTGAGGCACTCTATATAATTACTTCCCAATGATCTAGTAGATATATGAATTAAACAATGATGAACAATAATTTTTTACCAACATTAAACACATACCAGGAAACTGACTGTGACACACACACACACACACACACACACACACACACACACACACACACACACACACACAGGTAAACAGGTGATACAAAGCAACACAAACTAAACTGAGAAATGTTAACTGTACTCTCACGGGAAACACAGGAAACACACAGCATGGGGACGAACCGACGTAAACGACGTGACAACGAGCACTGACTGACAAGGAACTAAAATACACTGACAGGAACATGAGGAAACGAGGAACAAGTGGGAATACGGCTGGAACTAATTAAGCAGGACAACACAAGGTAAGCAAAACAGAACACACTAACATGAGACCAAGACCTTTAATGTAAAACAGGAAAGTGACTGGTCAATGAGCCAAACTTACACTAAGCACAATGCACAGGAACAATGCAGTTGAATTCTTCTCTGATGTCCTGGTTTGTTGACTACCTGACAGGGAAGACCACAATATGTGTATGTTCCACATTGTGTGTCTGACAAGGTAATCAGCAACACAGGGGCACCACAAGGGACCATCCTCTCCCCCTTACTCTTCACTCTCTACACCACAGACTTCAGCCACTGCACAGAGACCTGCCATCTTCAGAAGTTTTCTGATGACTCTGCAGTGGTATGATGCAACAGCAAGGCTGATGAGTCAGATGTACTGGGCTGTGGTTGTCTCCTTTGTCATGTGATGCAAGCAGAAACATCTGCAGCTCAACATGGCGAAGACCGAGGAATTGATTGTGGACTTTAGGAAGACCAGGAAAACACTGACTCCTGTTTCAATCCAGGGGGTCAACGTGGACATTGTGGAGAACTATAAATACCTTGGAGTATACATAGACAATAAACTGGACTGGGTTAAAAGCACGACTGCACTTTAAAGAAAAGGCCACAGTCGTCTCTATTTTGAGGACCTTTAACATCTGTCGGACAATGTTCAGGATTTTCTATGAGTCTGTTGTGGCCAGTGCTATCCTCTATGTTGTTACATGCTGGGGCAACAGGTTAAAGGTCGCAGACGCCAACAGACTAAATAAACTGATTCCCAAGGCCAGTAATGTTGTGGGGATGGAGCTGGACTCCCTTAAGGTGGTGTCAGAGAGGCGGATGTAGTCCAAGATAAAGACAATGTTGGATAACACCTCCCACCCCCTCTATGACGTGCTGTCTAGCCACGTTCAGTGAGCGACTGAGATTACCAAAAAGCACCACGGAACAACACAGGAAATCATTACTGCCCGTGGCCATCTCCCTGTACAACTCATCCAACTAATACACGGTATAAACTGTAAACACTGCAGCAGTTACACCCTTTTGGCACATTCTCTTTTCTAATGTTGCTGTCAATATTCTTGATATTTATTCATTAATTATTTGTCACCTCTGTCTTTCCTTGAGATTTATGATTAAGTGATTTGTATATATTGTGCTATTTCTTAAATTTGTATTGTATTGTATTGTATTGCATTGTATTGTTAGCTAGTTTAGTCTGTTTCTGTTACTGTTACTGTCCTGGTGCAGCTGTAACCCACATAATTTCCTTAGGAATTAATAAAGAATGCTGGTTCTGTTTTATTAAAACTTCTGTGATGTTTATGTTAATAAACGTTGTTACAACTCATTACTGATAGGCAGAGGTGGGAAGTAACAAAGTACAAATACTTTGTTACTGTGCTTAAGTAGAATTTTAATGTTTCTGTACTTGAGTAGTTATTTTTCTGGCATATTCTACCTTTACTCCCAACTTTTTAAACAATTTTTGTACTCCTTACATTTGCAAAACAAAAAGCTTAACTTAGGTTTGACAGA
Organism: Pundamilia nyererei; assembly: GCF_000239375.1. Classification (NCBI taxonomy): domain Eukaryota; kingdom Metazoa; phylum Chordata; class Actinopteri; order Cichliformes; family Cichlidae; genus Pundamilia; species Pundamilia nyererei. The sequence continues at coordinate 3,757 of NW_005188147.1, read as the reverse complement.
TTTCTGAGCTTGAACAAGTTAATTCTTCAGGTGATGTTGCAGCAGTAAATGGATGGGGTTTTATCAACATGGAGGCTGCGATTCATTGCATTTCAGATAGTAAAAAGGGGAAATATCTATAAGGCAAAAGTGAAAGCCAGACGTATAAACCCAAGCGAAAATGAAAGTCTCATTGCCTGTGTCTGCATAATATGAACAACACTGGAACATATCTTAACACACCCACACACATAGAGGAGATGAGCAAAATGCAAGGTGGAAACCGCAGTATATATATATAAAAGGACACTGTGATCTCTGATCATTTTTTCATTCACCAGCTTCTTTTCATATTGAAGGTAAGTTTGAAAATTAAAACTCACCATATCATAGTTTATTCTGAGAAAATGATTTGAAAATTGTACTAAATTGTACAAAATGTGTTGCATTTCAGTAGTTTCAGCATTTCTTTCTAAGTTGTGTGTTCTTTACACATCTTGGTGTTCTAAATCTTTTGATTTATATGTAAATTCATATATAAATAAATATTTATATTTATTTATATATAAATAATAATGGAACTACAATTTAAAAATCTCCAGTCTGGAAAATTGTTAATTACTTCTTTATGCACATTTTATGTACTTTATGTACATTTTCATCATAGAACAGCGATGGCAGCATCAGCTTTAGCCTCAAGCAGTGGAGTGACTGTTTCCAGTGCCACCAAAAGCCTGTTCCTCATCTTCACCCTGCTGTCTCTGGTTTGCCTTTCAACTTCACTGACAAACAAGAACCAACTGGTACATTCAACATTGCTTAGAAAGCAATTTTAGACTTAGAGACCATGTAGTAAAGTTTTTTTGCTTAACTGTCAGTGATTTTTTTATTGAAATAATTTGCTAGTCAAGAGACTTTGTGCGTGAACACAAATACATTTCTGATGAAATGTGTTTTTTTTAAATTATGTATTCATTTATTTCTATACATTATTCAGATTTTTTGAATGTCTATCTGATTATAACAATGCAAGCAGTACAAAGCAAAACAAAGCAAATAAACAAACAAAAAACACTGTATTTCAAACAGAAAAGGTGGAAGCCAAAGCAATGGCATTTGTGCACCTACTCCTCATGTATTTTACAAAGTTTAACTAACTACCAAAGCATTAACTTCAAAAAAATCAACTATCTATGTATTTCTTAAATACTTTTTTTAAACTAACATTTAAACTTGACATAAGTGCCACATGTGCCATTTGTTACATTATACGATATAGTACAATGTTAGGCATATATATCTCCCAAACTATAACCATGTCAATGTTCAATTTGGATTTTCAGGAACAACTCAGAGAAACCTATCGGAAAACACAACAACAAATAGAATTACTGAAGGTCAGTACATTTTCTCACATGCTTGCCAAACATTGTCTAAGAGTAGTGTACATATGACAAAATATAATAGTAAATTATATTTTAGTAAACTGAATTTGTGGAATGTTATGAAATTCATTCAATGTTATCCTATTAGGCTGAGCATGAGGAAGAAGTGGTCTCCATTAAAGAGATGATGAATGAATGCAGTCACGTTATGGACCCAGTGATTGTACTGGTGAAGGAAACGATGCAAGCATCACGCGATGATGATTTTCCTCCACTAGATAAATTTATGGAGGGCATTAAAAATTACATGAAGAAAACTCAAGCTTACATTGACATGAAGCAAGAGGAGTTCAGTGGAATAATTGAGGAAAATGAAAAGAAAGTGAAGAAAACTAAGAAATCAATTGAATTTCTTGAGGAACAGGAAGCTCATTTGTAACTTCCATGTAAGGTATTTCCTTTTTCTCTCCTTTTCTCTATTAGCATCTATTGTACCTGTTTAGTTCCCCTGTCATACAGTATTTTGTAAAAACTATGGCTTAACTTTTTGTGCCATCCTTCATTGCAGTTTCACATAAAGTGACCTAGGATTTTACTATTAGCTACAAGTGTCCAGAGGATATTATGGGTTGATTATAACTTTTAAGGAATACATTTGTGGTACTTACATCTTTTTCTGACATGATGTATCTTCAGAAGTGGAAACAATGTTTATATGAACTGACACATAATAAAGACATACCTACTGGTAATGTTTGTTGTCAAACGATCTACAATTGCTAAATGTTACTTCTTATACTACTAGAATTTTTGATACAGTTTTTTTTTCTCTCATTTTGCTATTTAGGAATTTGCATATGTCTCAAAGTGACACTGTTTATATTCCCATAGCACTTCCGGAGGCCAGCACGAGGGAAAAGGACCCAAAAGGAGACACAGTAAACTCAGCAATGAGTACACGTGGGATTTTTTTCAGTGAATTACAAAGACTCAAACCCTCAGAAACCTAATATAATTTCACAACAACTATTTACATAAATGTACTCAAAGGGTAATGTGCAGTGACATGTCGGGGATTGGACATAGGTAGTTTCTCAGGGAACACTGGGAATGCGAGGTGAACATGGAGGACAGGTCGGCGGTCACAGAGTCTCTACAGTACAGCAAGAACAAAGTTAGTGAGGTCAACCAAGGCAGGCAGACCAATGAGTTAAATAATAGGTGCAGCTGAGGCAAGCTGCAAGCTTAGGGAGAAAACTGGTAAGGCAAATGTTGACCTACAGGAAACACAGACAGTTGACAAGACCAGGTTTAAATGCAACCTCTTAATTGCAGCTGATTAGTCCCAGGTGAAGGAGATTTCCTGACTCCGCCTCAGGGAGGCCCAGGTAAACTGCTGCCAGCCCCAATGATACAACCACCAACCACAGCCATTGTCACTCAGACTGTGACAATTCCTGTGAACCCTGTTCTTCGAAGCTATTCTATGTCATCTCTTCATTTAATTTATTTATTTTTATTATCTTCCATATACACATCACTAGTTCATTTTAGACCATGTATATGCAAATTTATGGGTTTAATTCTTGTTTGTTTTAATTTCTTTAACTATATTAACATAATTTATCAGGCTGCAGTGTTTATCTATTCATACTTCATGTTCTAGTATTTCATCTTATAAACTATTCTACAGTAAAGAACCAAAGTATTTGAACACCCTGCGTTTTTTCAAGGTCTCCCACTTAAAAAGTTAAGGCGTCTGAAATTCACCTTGTAGGTGCATTCCCTCTGTGAGAGACAGCATTTTAAAAACAATTCAGGAAATCACACAGTATGATTTTTAAAGAATTTATTTGTATTCGACTGCTGCTGTTGAGCACCTGAGAAAATCAGTGTTAATATTTGTTACAGAAGCCTTTGTTTGCAATTACAGAGGCCAAATGCTTCCTGTAGTTCTTGACCAGGTTTGAACACACTGCAAGTGGGATTTCAGCCTACTCCTCCACACAGATCTCCTCTAGATCTGGCGCTGGAGTTTCGGCTCCCTGTCGGTAGAGTTCAGTGTAGTGTTCTACCAACAGCGACCTTTGAAACTGTGATCCCAGCTCTCTTTGTGTCATTGACCAGCTCTTCCCCTGTAGTTCTGGGCTGATTCCTTACTTTCTTATCATCAGTGATACCCTACGAGGTGAGATCTTGCATGGAGCCGCAGTCCGAGGAAGACTGACAGTCAACTTTTTCATTTTCTAACAATTGCTCCAACAGTTGATCTATTTTCACCAAGGTTCAAGGGTTCAAGGTTCTTTATTTGTCACATGCATAGTTATACAAGTATAACACACAGTGAAATGTAGCCTGACACACTCCTCGACATGTGCAAAAATTGATATATA
>NW_005188146.1:75773-76867 GCF_000239375.1 Pundamilia nyererei | reverse complement strand
AAAAAAAAAAATAGTACCTCGCTTATTTGGAGGTACTTTGGATTTGATAAAGACGACGTTCTCCAAACACAGGTACTCTGCAAAACTTGCCGAACACTCGTGGCAACCACCAGAGGAAACATGACTAATCTGAACCATCATCTTCAATACAACCACAGAGAACTGTTTGAAAAGTTCCAGAAAGACAGGGCTAGCCAAACAAAGGTTGCTAATGTTAAGACAAAGAGCACCGCAGTCCAACAGCCGTCTCTGTATTAGAGTTTTTCAAGTGGGACTCCTTATGAGAAAACGTCAAAGCGCTACAAAGAAATAACAAAGGCCATTACACATTTTTTGACAAAGACATGATGCCTATAAATACAGTTAGCAGAGAGTGCTTCACCAGTCTGATACATAAAGTGGACCAGAGATACCGCATCCCCTCACGAAACTACTTTTCCCATGTCGCCATTCCACAAATGTACGAAACATGCCGCAAGACCGTCATGTTTGAACTGAGCCAAGCTGAAAACTACGCAAGCACTACAGTAAAGTTTCCTCTCCAGTTTTGACTTACATCATAACTACTTGGTGAGTGGTAAAATGATGAACAACTGCATTGAGATAATTTGCAGTATAATTTAAGTTATGTATTTAAAACTAATTCTAGAGACCAGGAAGGATGTCTTTCAGAATTCAAGCCTCAGAAATCTTTTTATGGGGGCAATGTTTCAATGTTAAAGTGCACTTTGTTGTTACACTGCTAATACAGCAGCTTTCTTTAAATAAAACTTGCAGTAAAACAGAAATTATGTATTTGGTTTTTTTATATTTATTTTATCGCAAGTCATATCGTTATCGCAGTATTGATCATAGTTATCGCACATCGCAGGTTTTCCTAATATTGTGCAGCCCTATTGTCATTAACAACTAATCATGTTGTGTTTAGCTGAGCTGTTGGTTAGTTGTGTTGTTCTATATTACCACTTAAGGATCTATGTTTTTTTTAAACATTTATTTCATTCTTTTCTCCTATTGCGTTATTCTTCTTTACATCTGGTAGGTGTGTGTATCTATTAGGGGTGCAACGATATTCGTATCGATATTGAACCGTT
>NW_005188146.1:70697-74352 GCF_000239375.1 Pundamilia nyererei | reverse complement strand
AACTGTACTTTTGAGTTAAAATATATATTTATAATTTTAATAAATGACAAATTAAAAATGCATGAACATTTTTTTTGTATCGAAAAAATATCGAACCGTGACACCAAAGTATCGAACCGAACCGTGAATTTTGTGTATCGTTGCACCCCTAGTATCTATGCAATTCACTTTCTCTTAAATTACTTTTAAGCATAACCTAGCTAACACAAGCAATACAACCGCCCCCCCCACCCCCCAAAACATACAAGCAAGCAAACAAACAAACAAACAAACAAAAAAAACCCAGTAACATTGAGGGAAATCTGTTGTGTTCACTTTTGGCCTCCAAATATTGTCATTGTCTCTTATTTTGGCATTGATGTCATCATTGATGACTTTGGTAGCAAGGATCTATATAGAAGACATGCACCAGTCCAGTTTTGCACTGGATAACAGTTTGTCCCTAAAATTAGAGAGCCATCATAGCACAAAGGGAGCAAACAGCAAACGTTCAGTAGTTTGTAGCTGCAGTTTTACCAACTAATTTTCTTTTGAGGTTTGCAAAGGTTTTCAAAAAATCGTCATTGGTTTTCATTCGTGACAATGCTTTCTCTCACTGTTGCTGTTGTTTAATGTAAGAATTGTTGGGACGCTTTTACTGCACTTCTCGGAACATAGGCTGTTGCATATGTGAAAAGTTTGTAAAAAGTACTTGCATAATGATCAGGTACAAGGTCTGTGCAGATAGTGTACGGATTAATTAAATTATTCCACGGTGCAAAATGATTTTACAGTGACACTAAAGTCACTGAAAGTGCAGAGAGCTTATATAACCAGTTAAATTAAGTGCAAGCAGACAACAGAGCATCAATTATGGTACTCAACTTTAGTCCCTTATCTGCTGTAATTCAAGATGAGCGGAGGAGTCTAATCGTGTCCTCTGAGGAGACAGAAGATCATCATAAGCTGCTCTATGCCACCAACCTGCCACTGAGCATGCTCCTTTGGTTTATTGCGATCATGTTTAGGGGGTAGGAGGATGTGTTCATGACAATGGCAGTTTGCACCGGTTGAGGTCCATCTGTGTGCTGTCATTACCAGAAAGTCAACAGCAGATCCAGCTTCCTTCACCAACTTTCCAAGCCATACGTCGTCTCTCTTCTGAATGCTGCCTACCCAGCACAGCACTGCAACTTGTGGACTGGACTTGGAGATCGTCATAATAAAAAACCACACCCGTGTAGCAACATTTGTGTGCATATGTTAGTTCGACCTTAATGGGTACTAATCATGGGTCTTGTTAGAAACATCTAGATGTTGGACGACTGTTCTGTGTCTCTATCCACAGATCAGGGACATGCAAAAGATAGAGGAGGATAAGATAAGCTGCTTTGGAAGATCTATTAACCTTATTCTTCTAAGATTAACACCTCCTTTCTATTTTGTTGTTGTTGTCTCCTGTGTCTCTATTGTTAAAATCTCATGTTTTCTCTGTTTCTCTGTTTTTGATGCTTTTGTTTCCACCTTTCCTTCTTACTAGTGAAGACCTGAAGATGATACTAACAGAATGAATCCGTATGAATGAATGATCTTCGGGAAGCAGAGTCTGCAAATTAAGAAAAGGCCTCCCGGACAATGGATTTCATCTTTCCAAGATTCTGAGGCCCAGTACAACTGATTAACCTTTATTCTTTGTTTTCTTTATTTTTAACTTTCCAGCTTTTCCATTGTCATTGAAGCGTTACGCCCCTTCTCCTGCACCAGGGCCCCAACAGAGCCCCCTACTGGGTGGGCTCCCAGGGAGCTTTTTACTGATCGGACAGCAAGCTGCATGCTTGCGGCTGGCTCAGCTGAAAACCCACCTTGCGTTGACACAGATAAATAACGCTATTGCTGTTGATGGTCGAACCAACACACCTGCCCCATTTATACCCACAACACCCCCCTGCCCGACAGCTGCAGCCATCAGTCTACTAAACCTTCTGAAGGTTGCTAACACCATGTCCCATCCCTCATATAACCCCTATGCCTCTGGGAATCAAAGTTCAGCCCAGGGGCGCTATGGACAGTCCAGTATGCAGGCAGAGAGAGACTCTCATAAGACATCTCCTCATCTTGGGCCTGGGTCCAGCTTTAGCTCTTCTGGAGTTTCATCTGCGACTCCTGCAAAATCTGGGGGAATAATGAGCTACAGGCCAGAAGGGAGTAAGACTTCAATGGAAGAGGACATAAAGAGGTCCATAGACATGCATATAAGCAGAGCCAGAGAGGAGGTGAGAAATCAGCCTGTAAAAAAGAACAGTTGTTTTACCAGCACTCAAAGAGATGAGTATGATTCTTCAGGCAAAGATGTGACTTCCTACATGTTGTCCTCAAACTCTCAAAGACCTCCTGATGTTGCAAGTAGCACTAACTCCATGGACTGGTTGCCAAGCTACAAACGGGAAACTGAGGATGATTCGTCTAAATACTGTTCATCATCTGCTTCATTGAGCTATCTAAGCACTGGTGACGGTAGGTTTAATGCCTCGAATGAAAGAGAGCGCAATGTGCAATCCATTCCAGGCTTAGGTGATTATGACTACCCAGTGCCAGGCAAACCTGTGGGTTCTGCAGAGTCTACTCGTCCCAAGTACACTTCAGAAACAGCTGTGAACATCCTTATGCAGTTTGGACTTGAAAAAGAGGACCTGGAACATCTGATCTCATATCCCGAAGATCAGATGACTCCTGACAACCTGCCTTTTATCTTACGACAAATCCGCATGGAAAAGGCAAAGAGATCTGCAACAGCAGGTCCATCAAAATCCTACTATGATCCTCATTCCACCACAAGTATGAGTGGAAGGGAAAGGTTGAGTACTTCAAGAGGGGAAGGGATGCGTCAGGATGAATTGTCACCTATTGTCCAACCAAGTAAAGTGATTGATTATGGACATACTGGAAAATATACTGGGAGCTTTGGGGATGAAATTGGAAGAAGCAGCAGTGGAGCCAGTAGTGGTGGAAGTGGAGGTACGCTGCTGATGGGCTCCTATGATAGTAGCGGTCACAGTCGAGAACCACTGCAAAAAAGTATGACAGAGGTGAAAAACAGCACCTTGGTTTCTTCCCGTGATCAAGGCAGCTCTTTTACCAGTCATGGCTCAATGCGAAGCAGCGATCCAGCTCAACAACTGCACACCCAACCGAACCAGTCATCTCAAGAAATCTTCAAAGGTTTCTCTCTGCCAAAGACAGACACAGACATAAGACCTCTTAAAGCAGAAGTCACTAAAGCCCTTCCGTTGAAAAATCCAGAGCCAGATTGCCATTCAGCATCAAAAAGCCAACTAACTCCTAATATAGTTCGTAGTGTGCATCCAAGCCGACCTGGCCTTGTACTCATTGGCAGCAGCAGCAGCGACAGTCACATCAAAGAAAAGAGTAAGACTCACGGGCAAGTATTAAATGTTTCTGAGCAGATGAACAAACAGCAAATGCAGCAGAAGCAGGTACAACAGCAACAGGTGAAACAGACAATGCAACAACCACCACCAAAGCAGCAGCAGCAGACGCAACAACTGAAGCAGCAGCAGACGCAACAGCAACAACTGAAGCAGATGCAACAACTGAAGCAGCAGCAGACGCAACAGCAACAACTGAAGCAGACGCAACAGCAACAACTGAAGCAGAC
>NW_005188146.1:69292-70593 GCF_000239375.1 Pundamilia nyererei | reverse complement strand
GAAGCAGACGCAACAGCAACAACTGACGCAGACGCAGCAGCAGATGCAGCAGCAACAACTGAAGCAGCAGCAGCAGCAGATGCAGCAGCAACAACTGAAGCAGCAGCAGCAGCAACAACTGAAGCAGCAGCAGCAACAACTGAAGCAGCAGATACAACAGCAGCAACTGAAGCAGCAGCAGCAGATGGCCCAGGTACCTAACCTGCCGATTGGGTTGCAGCAGATGCAGAATCAGCCAGCTGTGCATATGGGACAAGCTTTGCAGTCTCAAGTTTTTTCGGCTGCAAAGCCAGTTCCACAGCCGTCCCTCATGCCAGGGCTCATGATGCCCGTTCCTCCGGGTCTCTCTCCCCTAATGCAGAACCTCATGAATTTCATTCATATACCGCAGCCCGCTTCCACAAAGCAGCTTCCAGCAAAGGTAGAAGTGACAGGGAATATCCCAGTGCTGGCCCAGATGCAAGACTACACTGCCGCTTCACCTAGGGTCTTTCCTCATACCTGCTCTCTATGTAACAAGGAATGTACTCTGATGAAGGTAAGTGGAAGATTGTTCGATGTTTTTGCTTTCTGTCGGTTTTTATTTATTTGACATGCAATGTTTTTTGTTTTTGATTTGATTTTGGATCCCATTATAGAATTGTGGTTTGGGAAAAACTTCATGTATGCTACTTTAAAGTCTATTTGGTTTGTTTTATACACTATTCCTGCATAATGATGACTGTAGGAAGACTACCAACTTGGAATACAAACATTTGGACAAATTTTCACATATTTCTGCAATTCAGTATTCTGTACCAGAATTTCTGAAGGATTACAGCGCAGACTAAACTTAACTATATGTCTATCAGATATTGTAATTGAAAAACACTACTAATAAGAGACCTTCAGAATCTTCAGTGGTCTGTACTTGCAATTGATAGATTTAATCTATTTTAAATTGACATAAACTGATGCGAAGACATTCAAGGCTTTTGCTAACAATGGAACCAAAGCCTCAGATGACGTGATGAGGAGAAACCTGCAAACCTGACGAGCCTGTGCATCAGAAAACGTTGGAAGACGGCTGTTTTTTCATTTGTCTCTGTTCTTGGGCTGCTGTTCCACAGTGCACATTCAGCTTTGCTTTTTCTGGAACTGTTGCTGAATGTGAAAGTTCCCCTTTTTGTCTTTTGTCATTAGAGTTAAGAATAGTGTGTTTTGTCCTTTATTTCACATTAGTAGGCACCTTGTTTTTGTGTAATACTCGCTTCTTCTTTTTTTTTTTTTTTTTTTTATTTTTTTTTTCTTTTTAAGTTAGT
>NW_005188146.1:66098-68024 GCF_000239375.1 Pundamilia nyererei | reverse complement strand
GAGAGTCGTTCCCGTTCCTGCAGCCCCCGGAGCCATCGTGACTCGGAGCGTAGCAGGGACAGGCAAAGTAGCCGTTCCCGCTCTCGCAGCCCCCGCACTCATCGTGACTCGTTGCGAAGAAGAAATAGACGAAGTAGCCGTTCCCGCTCCCGCAGCCATAATGACTCGGAGCGTAGCAGGGACAGACGAAGTAGCCGTTCCCGCTCCAGCAGTCCACGTCGCCGCCGTGACTTGGAGCGTAGGAGGGACAGACGAATTAGTCATTCCCGTTCTCGATCACGCAGCCCCCGAAGGCAGAGACACAGAAGCCGATCACGATCTCCGTACAGCTCCAGACGTAATCGCAGGTCTGTCCAACATACATTTTGAGAACTAGGATCAATCAAAAAGATTTAGCTCTCCAGTGTAGAGGGCGAAAAGTAATTTATTTAATAATGTAAATTTAAAAACACTTAATTGGTGGACTATTTACCTTTTGTATCCATGCTGGATGTGTGCTTTGAGATGTTTATGAGTCATTAAGTTCTTTGATCCATACTTTTTTCAGGTCCCGGTCTCATTCTGACTCCTCATGGTATGACCGTCCTTCCTCTTCACGATATCGATCACGCTCAAGGGGACGCGAGAGACGATCCTCGCCGAGAAGAAGAGATGAGAAACGTTCATCACCAAGGAGAAGCTGGGAGAGGCGATCGTCGACAGAGAGGTCATCTCCTATGCGAAAGTTGAGCAGCTCGAAGATCTTGGCAAAGAAACTGCTGGAAACATCAGGTTTGAAAATTGCTTCATGGTATTTTTTGGTATGTACTCATTAGGTTTTTCTAAGATCAAAGTTGCCCCCCCCCCCCACACACACACACGCACACACACACACAACATTAACTTTTTACTAATGCAAATTATAAATAAAGACCAGTACCACCAGAAAATGTCAGTATAGTTTTTTCTACGATTATAAAACTTTTAGAAGCAGTAGATGATTTTTGAGACTTGGGACCCACCAAAGTGTGAATCTCTTTTGTACCTGTGGTCTTTTAGCTCTCCAGTCCTTATCAAAACAGTCTGACCTGGAGACTGTCGTCAAAACTTTGGCTCCTGCCCTGCTGGCTGAGCTAGCCAAGATGAAGTCGTCCCCATCAACATCATCGTCCTCACGTTCTGCATCTCCAGAATCAGTTAAAGGGAGGCCTAGCACAGAGAAGACCAAGGTGACTTCACATGATGCCTTTTTTCATGAATGGACAGTTTTGGACAATTTATAATGTGGTCAGTGACAGTGACGTGATTGTTGATGCCACAAAACCAAGATGAAATCCTTCAACACAAATTTATACAAGCACAAACTTTGAGTCAAATTGTCATGATGAAATCTGCATTTGGTTTGTTCATATTTTTCTTCGCTGTGTTTCCACAGGCTGCTAAATCTTCCCCTCCAACCATGGTGAGGCTACAAGGGATTGTCAGTAGTCTCTCTCACAGTGAAGTGATTTCTGCTGTGGAGAAATTTGGAAAAACCAAGTCAGTTGTTTTGTTTAGGTCAAGATTACAGGTATGTACACTGAAATTTGCTCACTGTTATAGATGGATGAGTTCATTGACCTGCTTGTGAATCTAGAGAAAATGTGTCTCCTGGTTTGCTTCTGCAATCTAAGATAGATATTTATGCACCGTAGCTACAATTCTCTATAAATGTACTGTCCATTCATTAGTTGTAGTCATGCATTCATCATGCGGTTTAAAGTCAGTTGGTTATCCTTACTTTTCTTCTGTGGTCTTGCAGCCCTCACATTCATGGCTACTTTGGATTATACTGAGCTTTTATATAGACATCGCAATGTCAGAAAGTTTCTGCTCGAGTCTAATCCTATGAAAGCATACACAATGTATTTTGTTTTTATTTTGCTGCTTTGCATTATGCATTTTTTT
>NW_005188146.1:37916-43472 GCF_000239375.1 Pundamilia nyererei | reverse complement strand
GTTTCTGACTGATGGACCTGATCTGATTATTTTAACACATCACTGTGGAGAACAAGCCAATGTTTTTGATCCTACTAGTTCAGAAACTAAACTAATCACCGTGTGGTACCTTTTGTTGTAAATGATATGTCTTCATTCATAAATTGTCTCGCAGCCTTTCAGTTAATGTTTTGTTTTTGTTTGTACAGGCTGGTGAAGAGCACAGTTTTAATTTTCTGTTTCTATTATTCTATCTTTTATGTGAAAATATTATTGAAAAATTGTCCCTATTACTTTAGTTAACAGGTCATCAGGAGGTACCTGACAGGTGTTGATAGTTTATTAAACTTTTTTTTTTTTTGGTCATTTACATCTTTGACTTCAGTTTCTTAAAAAGAAAAGGTTCCAGCATTATATGTTTGCTGCTGTTCTGTTAAACATCAATTAAAACCTGAACAAACCACCAAATTCATCGAGACATTTGTGCCTGTTGTGTTCATAGTTTTCTGGACATCAAGAAATGCTCTGCTTTTCTTTTTGGAGAGGATTAGTTTTACAGCTCAGTTTGCAAGTTTTTTCTCTAGCCAGTTTATTTTTTTATGTTACTTGAATCCTAGCATATTGTATAAACTGCTGCATTGGGCCTGCTTTATTATTATTATTATTAATGAATCAATAAATCAATTAGTTTGTTTATTCAAGTGTTTATTAGAGATGGCACGATACCAGTTTTTAATGTCCGATACCGATATCATAAATTTGGATATCTGCCAATACCAACATGAATCCGATATAGTGTATTTCTTAATCAATAAAATGTTTTTTTTATATATTGCTGCATTTTGTATAAGTTCATACTCAAGTTTAAATAAACAACAACACTAAAGCTATGCTGTTATACCTGTATGTAAAAAATACACTACACCCAAAATATTTCATAGTTCAGCAATACTGATCAATCTAATGAACTTAAACCTACACCATCCTCCCTATTCTGGTATTTTAAAGAGTGCTTAAAAGAAATATTAAACAACCTAACTAATAGGGTTGCCAACTCCCAGCAAAAAAAAAAAAAAAAAAATAGGGAACCACCCTCCACCTTGTGATACTTAATCGGGGTAATCAACTTTAACGCATGTGGGGGGAAAAATGCACAGTAATCAATTATTTTTCCACAATAATTAAATAGATTCAACATTTTTCTTCAACAGAACTGCAGACTGCACAGATGGTACCGTCCCAAAGGAAAAAGTACTATAGCTTACTAGGGTATATTAGACTTAATAGTTACTATATACAATAATGGACTTCTATACATTTTACATCAGATTAAAACTTTGGGTGTAAGATTCAGATAATTATTTATTAAAAGCTCGACATTTTAAATGAGAATAAGAAAGAAAAGTATGTCTTTGTGCCCCCTTTTCCCTGTTAATGCCCTATCAGCCCCCCTGGCAAAACTTTGCTAGACCCGCCCCTGCACAGTTACCAGCGTCAGCTACGTAGAAAAAGATCCTGAAAGTAATATTAAATAATTTCTATGACAGCTTATCAAGCTTAAAGGTGCGGCTATTGTTTAGCCGCTGGTTTCGTCTTACTGGTGCAAAGTGGGCCAACAACAAACGAGACGGACTTGCGACAGAAAAGCCGATCAGCTGATCACTGATCAGTTTCATGATTGAAGTAGCAGCAGGAGAGGGAGGGGGAGAGAAGAGGCAGTCGCTCCATATATCGCTTGTTAAGCTTAATGCCAGAATGCTTTACAAACATTCAGAGATGAACTTACACACTTGCTTTACTTCTCTCTGGGATCACTTCCTCGGAGATGAAATGCTGGATGAGGCTACAAATACACACAGCTGCTCTATCACGTGAGCACACTGCTCCGACTTGCTATGGTTATGAGCCGAGTTACGCCGTGTCGAAAGTTTTGTGAGGTGCTTTTTTGAAACATGAAAGGGAAGGGAAGAATCAGAGCTGAAATGAAAGATCCCACGACCAGGACAACTAAAACAAGCAGAAAATCGTTAAAGAACTTCTGATCAACAAAACAGATTTTTCTTTTAAAAGCACACAAAGATTTAGTCAACCTGATTGGCTGACAAATGCTGTCACAAAGTTAAGAATTTTATTTATATCACCTCTGGTTACATTTTAAAAAGTGCTGAACATAATTAAAGATAAAATAAAGTCTGGGTGGTTCTTTTATAAAAGCAGGGCCATGGCAACACAAATCCTTTTATTAGCAGGTAATATTCACAATCAGCCATAAAGTTGATTCAAAATAAACTCAGTTTTAGTTAGGTGTAGCCTTGTTAGTATTCTCCCAGTTAAAATTCAGCGGTCAGATATTCAGGAACACTAGTGGTGTAGATTTGTGCTGATCTGGAAATTATTTTGAACCACCAAAAACATGTTTTTATTTATAATTGGGCTACAAGGAAACCATGTTGCTTAATGCTTAATGATCCCCCTGTTAGAGGAGGAACAGTGAATTTAAAAATGGCAACAGTGTGCCGCACCTTTAGCAGCGACTTTTTAAATTTGGTATCAAGTCCATAATGTTTTTAACAGTCAGTGTTCTCCATTTAAGTTAGTGATGAGTTTCACACTGCAAATTTTGAGGATGAAATGTTAAATATGATAACGGCCTGTTAACAGCAGAATGCGCTACTAGCAAGTTAGCTGGTAAACACCAGATCTTTCCAAAACTGGCTAACAGAAAATAATTCCTGAGCATGATAATCTATTTTCTTGGAGGCAGAAATGATTTTCTGTTAGCTATTTGCTAGCTATTTGTTGAACAGTCTGGTGTTTGCTAGTGTGGAACTTTACTTCTTTTTAGTCTTAGGTACAGTTTGATTTTAGCTAACAGGTTGAGAACAAATCAGTGGCATTTGTATAGATTTATTGAATTTAGGTATTGTGTTTTCTGTTTAATTTTGAATCCTCTGACCAGGGAATAAAATGTTAAGTGTTTAACAATTTGAATATTTTAAAATTTGAACATTTTTTTCTTGCTTTGGCTCTTGGAGGAGGTGGACGCATCTTTCACCCTCTCCTTGCCTTATCTTCCCTGCTGCTACTTCTATTTCTTTTGTCTAGTCTCGTCTAACTCTAACTCTAACCCTCAAAGAGTGTCTCAGTCTTGTTCTCTAAAACCTAAAGAATTATGGATTCGATTAACTGGTCCCGTAACGAAATTGACACCCTCCTGGGCTTTGGAGAGCCCATTGTCCTGCAGAGATGTTTGCTGCCGGATACTCGATGGTCGTTTGCATTGTGTGTCTGGCGACACTCTCGATGAAGGACAATGAATGACATCTACCAATTTGAAACCATTATAACAGAGTTCTGGCTGATTGGAGCTGGCTCGGACCTGGTTTATCGAAGAACAAGAAGCGGCTACAGCTGTTCAAAATCCCACAAGGCTGGCCGACATGATAGACGATGGGCAGGGCTGTCAGTACTCAGACTGTGTTTACTATTGAACGCAATATGAATAACATCTTGGAGAAGAAGAATGGGAATTGAGAGAATTGGTGACTAGTGATGGACATTAGACCAACTGTAAAAACTGAATGCAGTTGTTCGCATTAAAACAAAACATTCACCATCTTCACTCATGCGGCTATCTCACTGGCACCAGCTGAAGGCCTGGCAAGTTGAAGCTGACTGGAGCAACAAAAATTCTTCCCATGATAACAGGACTGTTGTGAGAACTATTTGTCCCACCTTCAAGGCCACTTGGGTCCACTGGAGACTGTTGACCTTCGCTTAACCAAGCGTGGTGACACTTTCTCTCAGCTGAACATGGGATACACGCACACACATGTACACTGATACTGATATGCACTATCACCCTCCCTCCTCTAAATCCAACGCCTCCTCCCATGCTTACCATCTGATGTGGACAGCGGATCAGCTGGAGGCGTGATCAAAGATTGCAGCGGTCCCAGATCCAGCTGTGCACTCTGGAATACTCTCCCATGTTGCTTGTCTCTCTTTTATTGTGTTATAGTATGATGATATCTGTGCATTAGTGGATTATCCTTTTGTGTTACACATTTCACTGTTTTTTTGGTTTTTTTGCTACCTAGCCTGACCTGTCTCCCCAATGTGATGATGTGTATTGCATGTGTGGTTGGCAAGGTCTGTCATCTCGGTTGTGGGCAACTGCAACTGACAAATAAAGGCTATCTCTTCTCATCATCTCATAATCTACAATGATTTTAGGCTTTTTTATCTTTTCATTTCTTTTTTTTTTATATATATATTTTTATTAGTTTTTCTGTTTTCACAAATAGTACATAATTACATAACATAATAAAGTGTACAATTCAGAACCAAAAATAAATGAATAAATAAAAAAAACAAATAAACAAAACAAAAACAAACAGACTGATAACTAAGCACAGAACACCAGCTCAGTTCCATCTAAAAAATAAATAAATAAATAAATAAATAAATAAAGAGAGAGTACAATACAGTACAATACCTGTGGTCCCAGTAGTACGTTGCAGTTTGAACACTCAAGAGAATCCTTGTAACATAATATTAGAAACATTAGGTTCCACATAATTCAAGTTCCCACACCTTAAAGAATTGATCTGTTTTTGAGTGCAGTATACATGTAAGATATTCCAATGGCACTAGATCCAACACTACTCTTTGCCAACCTTTAATAGTTGGTGCTTTTTCATAAATTCATTGGAGTAGTATATTCTTCCTTGCCGCATAGGTGAGAACACAGTACAATCTCCTATTATTCTTGGATGTTAACCGCCGGCTAGGGAGACTCAGTATGAGAGACAGAGGGTCCATCTCCAATTCACAACCGAAAATCTTCTCCATTTCAAATAGCACATTAGACCAATATTCTTGCAATTTCAAACATGACCAGAAGCTGTGAGTTAGGGTACCAATTTCTGTCTTACATTTGAGGCACATGGGTGAAAGGGTAGGATTATATTGATGTCTGCGAGATATGGATATATGCATTCTGTGTATGATTTTTAACTGTATATCTTTTCATTTCTAATTATTGACTCTTGCAACAATATCAAAATTATTTAGAAATACCCAAATTACCGTAGTTTGAGTTGAATTAATTGAAACTGACAAAAAATGTTGCTGATTTTATATATTTGTTAACAGTTACTTCCTGTCATTGATACTTAGAAGCTGAAGCACTGGCTGGGGCACCATTTCAAACAGTCACGCTGACACATCGAATATCTGAGTGATACTTGGTTTACCTATGGACATGAATCAGAACAGTGATTCCATTATTTCTTTCAGATTCCATTTTTATTATTATTTTAAGATTGTCTTTCCAGTTAAAGACACAAATGACATGTAGTTTGGGTCTGTTTGTTGAACATTTCAAGATGACCCTTAGTTTGATGCCAATAGAAGACTCATACACTGATCTGCCTGATTAAAGCATTTTCTGCACTGCAACTTTAAAGGACTTTTGCAGCGAGGAATGCTGCAAAAGTCCGAGGAATGCCGAGACCTCTACATTGGAGAGACCAAACAGCCACTTCACAAGCGCATGGCACAACACAGAAGAGC
>NW_005188146.1:26927-35631 GCF_000239375.1 Pundamilia nyererei | reverse complement strand
AAGACCATCAGTGTGTATTGCTCTAAATCAAGTATATAATATTAAATTAATATTGCTGGATCAGCTACTTCTACTTAAAACATATTAAAACATGACTAAGCACAAAATCACCAAGAATAACATCTTATAAGTGCTGTGTAAGCGCGTGCGGCCTTCCAAGCTCAACGCCTTTGCCCTCCATAGATCAGCCAGACTCGCGCTGGCTGTAGCTTTTAACCTTTAATCAACTTGAGCACAACTCTAGAATAAGCAACAAACTGCAATGTGTATGGAATGATCAGGGTTACATCTGCAATGGAAAATCATGTTATTATTCTGGTACCTGCAAGGAAAAAGATCAAACTGAAATTATAGCCATCACTGTAAATGCAAAAGATAATGTAAGGTCAAAAACTTCAATTTATGTTTAATGCAAAGCTGGTTATATACTTCTAATGAACTAATAATGCCATATTAAAATATTAAATGATAATGAGAAAAACATCCCCTCCTTATTTTACACCTGTTACTCTAATAGTCTGTGTTATTGAATGATTCAGGACTTCTTAGGTTTTGTTATCTATTTTTAAACAGCAATGAGATCATCTGCACACTCTACAGAGGCCCAGAGTTACTGTTAATATCAAAAATGTAATGCTGTCCTTTGAGATGTTAACATTTAAGACTGTGAGTGTAATGGTTTAAATCTTCAGAGCCCTCTACAACCTGGTAACATGGAAACTTTAAAAACAGCAGCATGAGGTTTAAGTAGCGTAGTGTTATTTGTTCTTTTCATTTAATAATACAGTCCATGTTATATTAACAGCTAGATTCACCCTGGGGAGAAACCAGTGAGGGAGACCATCAGGACCAAGCTGGGTTTCCTGGGTCCAGAGGTTTGGAGAAACTTCTTCCCTTTCTTTCATCACAGTTGTCCTGTGCCAGAAGTTCTGTTGACCCACTGAGAGAGGCATCATTTAAGAAACACAAGGAACACTGAAGCTCATCGCATTGATCAACAGGACTCATGACCTTCACCAGCAGCTCCCTCACAGGGAAATCTTCAGCACTCCTCCATAGGCCCGCCCCAGGAGATGGATAAACCCAGCATTTCATGAACACTGTGATGGAGACCTTTGGTTTGTGTAATGTTATAAATACTCGGATACTCCCCAGAGGCTCCGGACTTTTACATAAAGATATTATATTCAGTCCTGTAGAAAAATATATGATCCTCTCTGGTTACTCTGGTATGAATAACTTTGAATCACTTTGTGGTAAATAACACACTATCTGCAAAAAGCTTTAAGAGTCTCTCTTCTGGGCGTTCTTATAAATTATGTTTAAGGGGGGGTCTATCCATTTGTGGAAAAATCATGGCAAATAAGTCAAAATAACACAGTAATAAAAAAAGGGTTTAGTTATTATTATTTATTGAGTGAATTATCAAAATGCACTGCAGGAAAATGTGTTCACTTTAGTTTGGTAGTTTTTCAGTAAGTTTTCTAGAGAAGGTTTGAAGCAAGTTTAGATTTGTAAAAATTTACAAATTGAATTTTTAATGAAATTATTTTTGTGGCACAATGAGCTTGGAAATATACATAAAAAGATGGCTTTATACTTTATTTGAAATATTATTTAGATATGCATATGCTTTTTATACCATATAAAAATAGACATATGGATCTGAATTTAGATCAGATCTTTTTTTGATTTATTAATTTTTTTCATATACTTGCATATAGTACATGATTGAAAGTTTCAGCTTACATAAAATCATTCAGGAAAATTGTGAATATATTCAAATTGTAATGTTTTTGTCATGTATGCAAGTTTTTCTTTTCAGAAGAAGAAAAATTCTTCCCAATCGCCAGTCTTGGTAGCCGGGAATCGGTCCGCCAAGGTCTCCGCTCCTGGCTGCCCCCCGACCCACATAGCACCTAACCCCTATGGTGCCTCCTGCGGGTGGTGGGCCTGCAGGAAGATGGGCCCATGTCCCTTTTTTGGGCTGTGCCCAGCCAGGCCCCATGGACTAAGGCCCGGCCACCAGACACTTGCCTTTGGGCACCCTCCATGGGCCTGGCTCCAGGGCGGGGCCCCGGTAACCCTATCCCGGGCAGGGTGAACTGTTCCCTCGATGGTCTTTTTATAGGGATCTTCTGAATCGCTCTTTGTCTGGTCGCTCACCCAGGACCAATTTGCCATGGGAGGCCCTACCAGGGGGCAAAATCCCCCAGATAAAATAGCCCCTGGGACACACAAACCGCGCATGGGAGTTTGCCATTCGACCGTGTCCCTCGAGGGGTCCTGTGAGGGGTGCTCCGGCAGTATGGGGTGTCTGGCCCATTGCTATGGGCCATTCAGTCCTTATATGACCATTGCGAGAGCTTTGTCCGTATAGCCGGCAATAAGTCGGACTCGTTCCTGGTGGGAGATGGTCTCCGCCAGGGCTGCCCTTTGTCACCAATTCTGTTCATAACATTTATGGACAGAATTTCTAGGCGTAGCCAAGTGGCGGAAGGCTTCCACTTCTCAGGATCTCATCTCTGCTTTTCGCAGATGATGTGGTCCTGGTTAAGGTTTTCCGGGCATGTCCCACCGGGAGGAGGCCCTGGGGCAGACCCAGGACACGCTGGAGAGATTATATGTCTTGGCTGGCCTGGTAACACCTTATTGTTCGCCCAGATAAGCTAAAGGAGGTGGCTGGGGAGAGGAAGGTCTGGGCTTGGGCTGCTGCCCCCGCGACCCGGCCCTGGATAAGCGGAAGAAAATGGATGAATGGATGGAGAAAAATTCTTTTGCAGCTACTGTAATGAACTCAATCAGCTAACTTGGTGAAGTGGTTTAGTTAGTTTGTTAAGTATTAGCTCGTTAATTGTTAGCTAACTGTGCTGCTGAGTGAGAATTGGTTTCCTGACATTTCATTAAAGTGGAAACCGGAAATCTAAAAGAAAATTTGAATACTTATAACTCACATTTCAGAGCAAATAAGTGCAGACACATAGGTGGGCCTCGATATGTGACAGGAAATTACCTCACTAATTATGTTTTCATTAGAAGAAATACATGTTAAAAAGTTTAAAAGCTAAATACAAAAAAGCCAATTGACCCATAAGTTTACCGTATGTAAGGTTTCAAAAAAGAAATGAAAGCAAGCCTTTTTTAAAATGGTAAACTTTATGCATAATATCCCAGAGGACCAGACCACAATGTTGATGTCACTTCCACCAGGATCTCAAGCCTCAATGACATTACTGCTGGAAGATGTATTGATGAATTTTCATATCACAAAACGGTGGACAGAGCTACAGACTTTTAAAGTAGATTATAGGGCTTTCCCCTGCAATTCTGGAGAACCTAAAATTCTCTAAAAACTATCTACCATTATTTTAAATTAATTACTTTATTTTTTATTTTTATTACTTTATTATTAAACCACTTTCACCACCATCCCAACATATACAGCGTGGGTAGGAAAATGCTTCTGCATTCTGAGTCACCTGAAGATTTGCCAAGCTAAAATCTGGTTCCATGAACTCACCAGGACTTCTCTGAAATACACCTGTAATATATATGGATATGTAGATAATTCTGCCATGAAAGAGAACAGGGATTTACAGCCAAAGAGCGAAGCAGCATCCTTTCCCAACCCCCCCGGAAGGAGCTGTAAGCTTTAAGATTTAGATTTAGTGAACTGAACAGGCCCTGTGAGCATGAGTGAAACAGTTAAAAAAGGCTTTTTTTCCTCTTAACTTTTTGCTTTCACACCTCTTTAATCTGATTATTTCCTCTCTCCAAAGGTAGTTAAAAACTCCCTGGCAGCTGTCCCCGAGGAGATTCTCCTAGAGACCTAGAGACCCACAAAATATTGTGAGGCCATCGTGGTTGATGCACCTCTGCAACATCACATGCAAGTCAGGAATACTGGCTTTTGATTGGAAGACTTGAGCAAGTGAAAGGAGAAGGCGATCAGCTTTCTGTTTATCTAATTCCAGGCAAATGGCTCATTTGGTTACAGCTGTCACCAGCTGAGATCATCCAGGCAAAAGTAGGGTTATTTCCTTGTTTTGGCTGTTTGAGGAGGAAGATTTTTCCATTGGCTATACATTTTGCATACACATTAGTTTGTAGCCATAAAGTGTAAAAACAACAGCTCTCTGTTTGATTCACAGTCAGCTGAGCTCTTCACTGTAATCCAGATCTGATAACAACTCTCTGAACAGCTCTGCGGACCGGATAGGAAACTGTGAGTACGACACACTGATAATCCTTTATTTAGAAATGAAATGTACAGCAAACATTGAGTATAATGCTAGCGTAAGACTTTAATGTGATTTTCTAAAGATTCTGATTTATTAGATCAGTTAATGTAATATACTAAATAAATGTTTCTATGACTGTTGCTGGCTTCACAGTGTCCTGAGAGATGATTTACTTGGGAGATGTTTAAGGTCATCACAGAGTAAACAGAAATATCTTGCAAAGTTAACCAATGAATGCAAATTACTTTGTTGAAAAGGTCCTAATGTTTCCAACTTTCCTGTAAGACACAACAGAAAATTTCAGTATTTTGAATGTGCTGTTTATATTACAATGCCTGGAATTCATACAGGTTACCCAAATACCAGCACCAGGACAAACAAGCTTAAACCATTTAGCAGCAGTTTGCAGAATGGGAAATATCCATTGCGGTTTGGCACGTTTCACCTCTTAAGGAAAGCATATTAGAATGCATATATTCCCACATGCATCCAAATGTAAACAACATACATTAATGAAGCATGGAGGTTCAACCCTCTGTGATCTGTTGTGCACAGAAATCCCTGATTTCTAGTCTGATTTTCTAGTCTTTGGCTTGGAAGGAAATTGGTTTGGAAACATATTTGGCGATGCTTCATCTCCTGCTTTGTGTTTGTGTAGCAGTCCCGTCACAAACCTGTCCATTATGCTAACAGTGTCCAAGAGTTCTTTTTTTTTCATAACGTGCCTCCCCTGTAATGGCTCTGGGCCCCCCTTAGGGGGCGGGCCCCACACTTTGGGAACCTCTGTTCTAATAGGCGTTTCCTCATTCCAGGTAATTTTCTGGTTTACAAACTGAATCAACTTCCATGTGGGAAAAAACATCAGACAAAAGGACAGAGAGTGAAAGTGAGGCTGTCTTTGGAAGTACAGGTGTTCATGTTGACAGTGATTTCTGCCTTTGTAGAGAGAGACACACACATGTTGCTCTCTGAGACATCTTTGGTGCTGCTGATGGTTTGCGCCACTCAGGCTTCACATTTTTTAGGCACAGTCATGACCTACTACCCAAAGGACACTTTTGCAGATGGATCTGTCACAGTGAGTACATTTTCTTTCTTAAAATAATGTACTTACTTTTAAAAATCTTACAAGACCTAAGTGAACACTTTGTGGCTGTAAATTTAAAGGTGACTCTTCGGTATAAGTTGAACTTCCACGACTGCACATCTGATACCACATGGAGTTGCCTCAGTGGTGATTGTGGGACTGGAACCTACACACTACATGTGGTAAAACAGGAGAGCAGCGGAGACTGGTGTCAGAGAGAGGGAATCATGACTCGACGGGTTTCCAGCAATGCTCTGTTCGAGCTTTGGTGAGTGTACAACAACAGGAAAAGTAATTTAAGTGTGACAAAAAAAATTCCCCAAAACATCAGCAACTTCACTAATCATAATCTTTTTGGTGACTCATAACTAATAATTTACTAAAACATGTTGTCTTCAGAGTTTGAACTGAACTGAATTTTCTATCAAGGTTGAATAGTGGTAACTGGATATCAAACATCAATAACATCATATCATGGAGAGCTGTGACTCGGGTGGAACTGAGGAACCGGTCCGACACTGGCAAAGCCAACACATCACCTCAGACCACCATCCTACCAGCTGTGGGGTAAGCCCACTTAATGTGTGTCTATGTTTGCCTAGTTTTCTTTTATAGTTCATATTTTACATTCATCCCTTTTCATATTAAAATGTATTTAACAAAGTATTTATCAAATGTTCTTTACATCGAAATGAATACAGCAAATAGAGCTACAATCTTTGTTTCTCTCTCAGAGTTCCTTCAAACTGTCAGAGAGATTTCAGCCTGTTGATGTTTGACCCTGATGGAGACGAAGTTAAATGCAGATATGGAAACTCTGCACTCTCAGAGTGTAACCCCTGCACTCCACCGTCTGTCCTCAGCCTCTCATCTGTGAGCAATGATTGTTACTCTCATGTCAGATGAGACAGGCAAAGACTAAAAGCTGGCACAGACAGTCATGCAATAATGTGATGGGAATTTTTTTAATTGAATTACAATTGATCTAAATTTTGTAGAAGTGAAAGTTTATCCAAAACAAACAACAACTACATTTTTTATATCCTTGAATTGAATTGCATAACAGAAAACATTTTGGTTATTTTGACTTCAAACCCATTTTCGTCCTCTTGCAGTCCTCTTGTACTCTGTCATTCAGCCCCACCAGCAGCAGTAATGAAGGTTCGTATGTAGTACAGCTGGTGATGGAGGACTTCCCCAGACAGACCATCACTCTGACTCAAACCAACGGGACACAAACAACAATAACTACCAACGATGCCATCAGCAAAATACCGATTCAGTTTGCTTTGAAAGGTACCAATATACGTTTCATTATCTTACAATGAAAGCACTAAAGAGCTGCTGCTGATGAACTTAGTGCTCGGCCTGATGTACAGAGATGTTTGACCACCAGTGTAATCAAGACTGATTCTCTGGACCAACAAATATTAATCTGTCCAGCAGATATTTGTCATGGCTGTTGAAGATAAGCAGGAATAGTGGACCTGAGAGCTGAACTCGAGGAGGCAAAGTGAACTCAAAACATGCGGCATTATTGTAAGATTGCAGACAGAACAGAAAACTAACTAATCTCGGAAAGCAAAACTAACAGGCAGGCAAGTTGGGTAACAGAACACAGTGTCGTACGAACACAGAGAAGTGGCACCAGGGCAGGCACAGAACAGAAACCAAACAAATGGCAAATCTTAATGAAAGACACAAACAGAATAAACAAGAACATAAAATATTATAAATAAACAAAACACAAAGTCATCAGACTCATGACTATGACAAAATTTACCTTGGATCATCTTTCCATCCTGTGAGAATCACCTTAACTTCTCTGTATTCTTCCAGTTGATCCTGCAGTGCCATCCTGCACAGAAGGACTCTTTCTGCCCAAGTTTCTTCCTCCAACACCAGCCAACGGAGCTCAGCTCTACAACAATGTCAGTCAGACTCTGGAAATTAACATCAATGCAGAGGCACTTAACTCCACGTAAGTAAAAACGAAAAAAAAAAAAAAGACTTTGCCTGAAACGGTAAAATATTTATTTCAGGGCAGCCTCTAGGTAGATATAAAATATAGTCCTACAAGTCATGAATCTAATAGAAATGAGTGATGTGCAAATCTAAAATATGTTTCAGGTTATTAAGTTACATATCTGACCAGATCTTTAGTAATAAAAAACTCCAGTGCTGATGTACAAGATTACAGTCAGGTGTCAATTTAGACGACACAGTAAGTGAAACACAGCCAAAACCATACAGATTTAAGGACATAAATACTTAAAGATTAGGTAAAACAACGATAATAAACATTGAAAGTTACCAACAAGAAACATTTCCATCGTTGGTTGGTTTGAGAAAAAAACATGACTAGATAAAAGAAACAAAAGAAATAGGCTCCTTTTGCAGACGTGGAGATTTTGGGAAAAGAAAATTTACAAATTTTGGATTTTTGTGTTTGTTGAAGGATCTCTGAGCTGCTCTACAGCGGGCCGTACAATTTCATCAGTAGTACATCAGGACCTGGACAGTTCATCCTGAGATGGACACCATCTGAAAGTGAAGATGGACAAACCCTCCCCATCTGTTTTGTTGTCCAGGCAGTTTTCAAGTCAGTCTCATGTTTCATACTCTGTAGAAAGTTATAATATTTTTTATCTTTTGAGATTACAGTTGTTGTCAGAAGGCAACATATAAACCAGGAACCTTCCATGTTTTGAAAACATGCTCGATTAAAATACAAAGTGTCCCTGGTTAAGTAACTTGAAGTTGTCATGTGATTGAAGGGTTATATAATGAAACATTAAACTTTATCATGATTTGCCTTGGCATCGCTCAATCACGTTATTTTCTAAAAAGGCTTTAAGTCATTTTTTTTTGTCATATTTGTTGTGTTTTGATCAAATTTATCACATTTACCTTGAAAACATTTTGGCTTCGCTGATCTTTTACACAACCATTTTTACTGAAATAATTACATTCACTTCTCAAGAGCAGTTTTTACCAAACCATCAGATTTCCATTTATTGTTAACTTTTCTTTTTGAGTGCAGTGTGTCTGTGTGAATTTTGTCTTGTGATCTAACCATCATCATCAGAATCCCTTAAGGAGTGTTGAACAGGTATATTTGAAAAAGAAACTTGCACTTATTTCTGCAGTGGGACCAAGTATCACTCAGAGCTTCGATGTGTCGCTGTGACTGTTGCAAACGGTGAGTAGAGTCCTTCACCATTTCAGCCACATTTAAATCTAATTTACTGGATCAGTGTAACTGAGCTATAACCTCTAATTCTGACTGTTCATAGGACCAATAATAACCACAACAACTACCACCAGTACTCCAACTACTGTACCTGCAACAACTACTACCAGTACTCCAACTACT
>NW_005188146.1:25258-26467 GCF_000239375.1 Pundamilia nyererei | reverse complement strand
CAACTACTACCAGTACTACAACTACTCCAACTACAACAACTACTACCAGTACTACAACTACAACAACTACTACCAGTACTACAACTACTCCAACTACTACTAGTACTACAACTACTCCAACTACTACTAGTACTACAACTACTCCAACTACTACTAGTACTACAACTACTCCAACTACAACAACTACCACGAGTACTCCAATTACTACACCTACATCAACTACACCCAGTAAACCATCATGTGAGTATGAATGAAATGAGGTGATGTTTACTTAGCTACTTTGTCTTAGTGCAGGATATATTACTCTCACTTTAGTTCATGTCTATTAATTGCTGGTCACATCAAAACAGTAAAATTTCATAATAATAATGGACTGCATTTATATAGCGCTTTTCGAGACCCTCAAAGCGCTTTACAATTCCACTATTCATTCACTCACACACTGGTGGAGGCAAGCTACAGTTGTAGCCACAGCTGCCCTGGGGCAGACTGACAGAGGCGAGGCTGCCATATCGCACCATCAGCCCCTCTGGCCAACACCAGTAGGCGGTAGGTGAAGTGTCTTGCCCAAGGACACAACAACCGAGACTGTCCAAGCCAGGGCTCGAACCGGCAACCGTCTGATTACAAGACGAACTGCCAACTCTTGAGCCACGAACGCCCCAAATGTGATCATATCAGTTTTATATCACTTTATTTTACACTACATAATACTCTCAATTCACAAGTTGCAAAATACTCAGCATACTTTAAAACCAAAATACTTGGTTTTAAAGTATGCTGAGTGAATTGACTAACTGCATACAAAATCAAAAGTCCAAAATAAAGGCATGCACTAATTACAGGTGATTTTCACCAGGTCACAAAACACAGGGGTTTTATCTACAATCAGGCTACGTCCACACGTACACGGGTATTTTGGAAAACAGAGATTTTCCGTTTTCGTTTTAAAAAATAATCCTGTTCACACCTAAATGCAAAAATGAAGGAAAACACTGCTAGGAACATGCCAAAGGAGCAGATTTCTAACCGTGTAGAAATATTGGCCAATCAGAAGTCTAGAAGCCTCTGACAGGTTTGTAGCTTGAACCTATTCGCTGGAACGTTGAAGACAATATAATTACACAGCAAGCAAGACACGAAGTAGGCAAAGTTCTTTATGTTTCTCGTGCACGGGAGAGAACCAGACAAACGCCGTTCCTTCGCTTG
>NW_005188146.1:10273-24684 GCF_000239375.1 Pundamilia nyererei | reverse complement strand
TGGGGCATAGAAGCAGAACCGAGTCCTATGTGTGGAGGGACAGTAACTGTGTGTGTATATGTAAGCATTTAAACACTGCAGAGAGTACAATTAACAGTAACAGTATTTTGTCTAAGTCCGCCACTGTAGAAATTTATTTCACAGAAACAATAATGGAGCACAGTGTGAGCACAGTGTGACGTCAAAAAGGCGCACACCTTTGATGCTGTGTTTTCTCCGTTTTCCTCGTCCACAGGTAAATGCAAAAACTGAGTTTTCGAAAAAATCCACCCTGGCAGGTGTTTTTAAAAATCCCCGTTTTCAGTGACTGAAAATGCTGTTTACGTGTGGACAAAAGGTGCAAACGCATAGAAAAATCTCAGTTTTCAAAAATACCTGGGTACGTGTGGACATAGCCTCAACAGTGTGATCTACTGACTAATCTCAAGATCAGCAAAGTAAGAAATATACAATCACAATCAAAATGCCAGCAGGAAGTAAGTACATTATTAAGTAAAGCAAACTAAGCCTTCGTGGATAAACACAGGGCTTGTACCAAAACACAAAACAGAAAAAAATTTATTTGGTCTGAATTAAAAGATTATCAACAGAGTTGATGTCACTTGGAAACTTTGATGAATGCAACTACTTGCTGTAATTGTAGCTCAGCACTGAATAGAGTTCAGTGATTTCTAATGGATTCTAAAGTGTCTTTGTGTTTCTAGATGTTACAGTTCTCAAATTGAAGATGACCTCTTTGGTGGACTTGTCTAAAATTGATAGAGATACATTCCTTACACAGGTAAGTAAATGCTTACGTGAAGTCACTCATCCAAGTGACTCCTTCAGCCTCAGCTGACTGCAGTTTCCCCAATCTTATAAACACACCATTGACTGAAACCAGCCCAATGAATTGACAGTGTGGTGTGAGGTCAGTTTCTTGATCAATAATATGCCACAGGATAAATAATTGCTGTGACCCCTGATCAACAACCACTGATTCAATGGCCATGAGTACCATTCACAGAGAGTTGGAGCATTATACAGCATTTAAGATGTACCCTTAGGCCCCTTCCTGGATTCAGAGATGGCACTCCTTCACTCCTTGCACAAAGCGTTCCTCCCTGTCCAGTTCACTCATCTAAGTGACTGCAGAAGTTTTGGTTTTGTTTTTGCTCACAGGCTTTCGAGCTTTTTTCCTTATAAAATGCAGTTTTTAACGTTTCTTCCCGCAGTAAATATAAACAACGATAGTATTCAGGAAGAAATCCAAATATCGCATATTTTTATCATAACTCTGGTTTTACGTGGCCGATCAACACAATTTAAAAACTGGTATAAAGTCAACACTTTTTCCTTCAATTGTTCCGTCTGTCCTGCTCACATCTCCAATGGTTGTACACGTTGTCATTAACGTGGCTTCACTCCACATCAGCGACGCCGCTTTGCTAGCTAAAACACCGGTGTCAGCACATAAGGACGCTGTCACAGCCTGTCGACGACGTTGATTAGCTGCGTATATACGAATGTGAATCGCTTCAGTGGCTGGACTATGGGATAAGGTGGCATTCTTCTAATCCCATACTGGAGCAGCCAGTCACTGACTAACACCGCAAAACAGGATTGTTAACATATTTACTTTAATTTCAATTTAGGTTTGATTTTTTTTTTTTTTTGTGCGCAATACAGATATTTTCTGCGCAGAGACCGTGCCAGCAGTGCGCAATTGTGCACGCGCGCAGCTTAGAGGGAACATTGCATGACAACTTCATGACATGAACCTCCATGTGCACATCGCTGATGTTAATGCCAGAGACCTTTACCCACTATGTGACTTTGGAACCCAAAATGCTGGACTTACGGAGGCTTACATAACTCAAAATACTCAGCTTTATTGCTGGAAAGCAACTGAACAAAAAATTAACTAAACTGAGACTACAGAACAAACTAAACAAGCAGGCAGGCTGGGAAACAGAACACACAGTGAAAGTGAGGGTACGACAGGACAACGAGCAGGGGAAGATGCAGACACTAAATACAAAAGGTGAAGCGAGCTAAGAGGAGACACGGCTGACGCTGATTACACTGACAGGGAGAGCACAAAGCTGAACGCACTGACATAAGGCACTGACCTACAAAGTAAAACAGGAAGTACACGACAGACACAGAGCTCCAGACGAGACATAGAACTTAACATACACAGTCTCATGAGCAGACATAATAACATCATGGACAGACAGAGGGAACACAAAAAAGTGGGACCAGGGCAGACAGAACAGGAACTTAACAAATGGCGAATCTTAATGGAAAACACAATCAGAATAAACAAGATCATAATAAAGAAGCACAGAACACTGAGTCACCAGACTCAGGACAACGACAGTAATAATTTCCATAAAGAGCTAGGACACAAGTAAAAATACACAACCAAACTCAGCTGTGAAACTATTGCATATAAGATTGCTAACACAATTTGTAAGAATCAGAGTTTTCTTTGGACACAGCATTTGTCTGGTTGAGCAGTGTCTACATGATCCCACTTTGAGTAATGACTGTATGGGGCCATACTATAAACATCCTGATTTTCTTCACAGTGTTCACACATGATAGACATGCACAACCACACAAGTACATACTTCAACATAAATTTTTTTTCTGTGAGCACAGTTTTGTAAAACCTGTGCTGCTTCTTTCTAAAGAAGTCTCAAAAAGTCTTAAAAAAAAGGGAAAATGATCATATCTCTCTCTTCTTTTTCCCCCTTTCTTTAGATAAAAAATGCACTGATATCCAAAGGGCTGCCCCAACAGACGGTCATCCGACTCATAAACAGCAAACCAGAGATTGGTGCAACTGGCACAACATAAACATTTGACAGCTTCGAGAGCTTTTTCCTTTCAGCTGTTGAATGAAGTTTTGTCTTCACTGTTCTTTAACACACATTTTTAATAATTACAATCACTTCTCAAGAGCAGCCTTTAAAAGCAACACATTAGTCTGACTCTCCAGTGCTATAATCTGAAATGAATTAATATGTACTTTTGTTAGATTGTGAAGATTAAATGTTATTTTGCACTGAGTATTCTTAGTCTAGCACAGATACACTGATTGATTATCCACAGTGACGGGAATAACGGCGTTGCAAGTGACGGCGTTACTTTTTTCAGTAACAAGTAATCTAACCAATTACTATTCCTATCGTTACAACGCCATTACTGTTACTAACAAGAAAATGCAGTGCGGTCACGTTAGTATTTTTCAACAGACGGTTGAAGCTGCGTTCAGCTTAACACACGGAAGTAGCTGTCTACGTAAATAATCATGGCGCTACAGATTTAAGCAGCTGCGCGCCTTGTGTAGTTAGTGTGTAGTGTTGTGGATAGTTTTGTGTTGTGTGTTAAAACAATGAGGTGACTGCTGTCTCCAGGTGTCAGGCTGTGATGTTCTCCTTTATAGTGGACAGAAATATTTGGAGTGGCACAAATAATTTGTGTGGCATCTTATTGAATAAAGAACAGCTGATTGTTCTGTAAATAGTTTGAAATGGTTATTTAAAAAAAGTGTAGAAAGTAAATGGCTGCAAATAACTTTATTCTTTGCAAAACTTGTGCATATGATTTTAAAATTGACAATTTACATTTGCATTTAAAGTTATGAAATATGATTCAATAAACATGTTTGTGGTTGTTACAGTAAAAAATATAACTTTTTCTATTTGGATGTTTTTTGTCTGATTTTAGATCAGTTGTGTTAATACAGTATGTCAAAATGAAAACATAACTGTAAATTCAGACACGTGAGGTTGTGCTGAAAAGAATGATACCAAAAAAGGCAAAGTAAATAGTTTTTAAAGGTAAAATGTGGAGGGAAAATCAAAAGCAGTTAAAAATGGACCCCATATGGTTAAACATTTTTTTAAAGTAATGCAATAGTTACTTTTCAAGTAATTAATTACTTTTAGAATCTTCTAACTCAGTTACTAACTCAGTTACTCTTTTGAAGAAGTAAATAGTAACTATAATTACTTTTTCGAAGTAACTTGCCCAACACTGGACATGGGTGACAAGCGCCACTAAAAAACGAAGCCAGTGAGTGAAGAAAAGGACCACACTGAAATACAGTTAAGGCATATTGGCTGATTGGGTCCCACGCCCAGTTTCCCAACTTGGCTCGGGCGATTAGAGGATCATCAGGGGGTCCTTTTGTCCCCCTGTGGGGGGATACTCCCACTAGGTTTATATCTGGGACTCTCCACCATTTGACCTTAGAACTGAAGAAGCTTCTCGGATGAGAGGTGAAACGTCTTCAAGTAACTTAAAGAAGTCCAGACGCTTTTCTTTGCAAGCTCCTTTTTCCTTAAGATGCAGATGGACTGCTGAGTCTTGTCCTGTGGAGGTGGCTCTTCTGTGTTGTGCCATGCGCTTGTGAAGTGGCTGTTTGGTCTCTCCAATGTAGAGGTCTGGGCATTCCTCGCTGCACTGTACAGCATACACCACATTGTTAAGTTTGTGTTTAGGAGTTTTGTCTTTCGGGTGAACCAGTTTTTGTCTGAGCGTGTTGCTGGGTCTGAAATACACCAGGATTTCATGCTTTGAGAAAACTCTCCTGAGTTTTTCTGATACACCGGCTACACAGGGGATGACAATGTTGTTGCGTCACTCCCACTAGGTTTATATCTGGGACTCCCCACCATTTGACCTCAGAATCTAAGAAGCTTCTCGGATGAGAGGTGAAACGTCTTCAAGCAATTTAGTCCCAACACTTTTCTTTGCAAGCTCCTTTGACTACGATGACCTGGATGACTGAGAACCTTCACAGACACAAGTCACACAAACACATTCAGTTATCAGTTTCTCTTGTGGTGCTGGGTTTGTAGCCACATTTTGCAGTTTGTACAAACCTTGGTCTGTGTTGCTGGTGTGTGCGTCACATTTATAAACAGCTCATTGTGTCAGTGGCTTAACAGCATTCTGCAATTCAGAGAAGCGTCATATCTGCAATTTTCATGAGTATTTAATGCAAATCATATTTGAGGAAGCAAAGTGCACTTCATGTAGGAACACTATCCTGGCACTGTTCACTGCTTGCTGTGACAAGAACAGTAGCTGGGCTAAGCGTTGTACAGTGATGTTAGGATATTCTCTGTACTGTCCTGTAAAGGCTGAAGTAGCCAAAAATAAAAGTAAAATTAAATTTAAAAAAGACAGCATGTAAATTAAATTTTCTTCTGCAATTAAGCTGTTGTATTATGAATATATAACAGCATCTGTATGTAACCTGTTGTTTTTAGTTTATAACTCAATTTCCACTCATTCATTTTCTTGACTGCTTATCTAATTCAAGACAAATGGATCATCTGGTCACAGCTTTCACCAGGTGAGATCATCCAGACATCTATAATGTTTGATTTAAAGTTGGTTATTTTCTTGTTTGGTCTGTTGCACTTGATGAGGAAGACATTTTCATTTTTTATTGGCTACACGTTTTGCATATAGATTAATTTTCAGCCAGACAGTGTAAATATAGCAGCTCTGTATTATTTACCATCAGCTCAGCTCTTCACTGACAATAGCTCTCTGAACAGCTCTCCAGACCGGACAGCAAACTTAGTGAGTACAACATGCTCATAATCCTTTATTTAGAAATTAAATTCACAGCAAATATTGAGTATAATGTTCCCCGAGCTTAAGACTGTAATGTGACATGATTCTACTTTACTGGATCAGTTAATCTAACATAGATCAATATTTCTAAAACTGTAGCAGGACCGTTATGCCTCACTGTGTCTTGAGAGTTATTAGTGAGAGATAATTTACTTAGAAGATCTTTAAGTTAATCACATAGTAAACAGAAATATGTTGTAAAGTTAATTTGTAAATACAAATTATTTTTTGAAATGGTACTAATGTTTCGAACTTTCCTGTAAGAAACAACAGGAAATTTCAGTATTTTGAAAATGCTGTTTATAACAATGCCTGAAATTTAGAGAGGAGACCACAATACCAGCTGCAGGAGAAAAAACAAGCTCATAATACATGGCTACACATTAAAACTGCATTGTGAGCTTTTTTGTAAAATAGCATTTTACAGTTGTCAGAGCCCCTGTCCTCCCTAATAAAGGGGGTGATGCAGTACTCTCATCATTTAAGATGAGCCCTGTTCTCTGCTTTAAGATAACCACTCATGTTATCAGAGATGTTATCAGGGTTATAGAATAGAATAAAGTCAAGTCCTCTTCGACACATTCATTTTTCCATCTCCCGATGGGGATATACAGACTCTCATATTGCCAGAAAAGCTCTGGTATCTTAGCAGGTTTCCTGTGGACCCATCCTCAAGATAGTATGGGCTAAAGATGGTACAGTAACTTCCTTTAGGACTTGAGTGGGACCCTAAAATCCCGTGTGAACTGGGTTCACTATTTGTGTAGTGAGAGTTTGTGAATATTTTTTACAATGGAATTTTATTTATTTAATGTCCAACAACAGTCACTTCAGGGAACTTAATGTAAGGTAAAGACAGTACTACATGTAAACTCCAACAAGTAGATGACCCGCTGTGAGGAAGCACTTTGGCAAAAGTGGGAAGGGGAAACTCTCTTTTAACAAGAAGAAACCTCTGGCAGAAGGTTGGAAAAAGAAAACAGTGGCTGGATAGGCTACTGCTCAGTACTGAGCAGAGGCTTTTCATTGTTCTATTGATAGTTCCCACATGCTTTGCATTTAATCTCTCACCCTGTAGGCTGTTTTCCCAGTTTCTGCGCAAAAGACCAAAAAAGCTAGCATCAGGAATCACTGAGTAGAAGCAGAAACACTTCTGACAATGTATTTTGTGGTATGAGGAATAATACGATTAATACCATTCAACTTCTCATCAGAACAGTTTCAGATATAATTTCAGAGATAATGTGTATTGTCTGTGAATCGACCATCTATACTAAATGATTTGTGATGAACTGGTGGTAACCTGTTAATATTTTATGTTTAAATTGTCTGTTTTTGTTTTGCTGATTATATCATTATTAACTTTTCATTCATTTGAAAGCCTGATGCTTAGCCTCGTCCACCCCAGCTGTAAAACTCAGAAACCAGTCTTACTTGTTATCATCTATCGTCCACCTGGGCCTTACACAGAGTTTCTGTCATGGTCCTGAGTCTGAGGACTCAGTGTTTTGTGTTTCCTTATGCTTTTGTTCATTCCAAATGTGTATTCTGTTGTGATTTTTGCCATTTGTTAGGTTTCTGTTCCTTGCCTGCCTGCTCCCACTTCTCTGTGTTCCCTCTGTCTGTCCATGGTGTTATTGTGTCTGCTCATGAGTCTGCCTGTCAAGTTCAGTGTCCTGTCTGGTTCTCTGTGTCTGTTAAGTTTCCTGTTTTATTCTGAAAGTTCATGTCTCATGTCAGTGTGTTCAGTTTTACCTCTCCCCTGTCTCGTTAGGTCTTATTTCTCCCAGCTGTGTCCCCCTTCTGTCTCTAATTCCTTGATGACTCCCTCAGTGTATTTAAGCCCAGTGTGTCTTTGTGTCAGCGTCGTGTCGTTAACGTCTGTTCACCCTCACTTGCTGCGTGTTTAGGATTTCCAGTCCTCCTGCATCTCTGTTTAGAGTTTTGTTTGCTTTTGTGAGTTTTATTTTATCTTGATGTTCTGCTCCAGCAATAAAGCTGCATTTTCTGTTTAAATCTCGTGTCCTGAGAATCCTGCATTTTGGTTCCACCACTCCTGCCTGCCTGCCACACAGCCGACCATGACAGTTTCGGTCTGATTTCTCAGACTTTTTATCTGATTTAGTGCTCAACTCAGATAAAATAATTATTGTAGGTGTTCTCTGCAAAGCCAGAACATCTTACTATTCGTCCTATTATTCAACCTTGGAGTGATTTTTGACCAAGACATGTCCTTCAATGCATATATTAAACAAATATGCAGGACTGCGTTCTTCCATTCGCGCAACATCTCTAAAATTAGAAATATCCTGTCTCAGAGTGACGCTGAAAAACTAGTTCATGCATTTATTACTTCCAGGCTGGACTACTGTAATTCATTATTATCAGGATGTCCAAAAAACTCGCTGAAAAGCCTTCAGCTAATCCAAAATGCTGCAGCAGAAGTACTGACTGGGACTAGAAATAGAGAACATATTTCTCCTGTTTTGGCTTCCCTTCATTGGCTTCTTGTTAAATCCAGAATTGAATTCAAAATCCTGCTCCTCACATACAAGGCCTTAAATAATCAGGCCCCATCTTATCTCAATGACCTTGTAGTACCATATCACCCTATTAGAGCACTTCGCTCTCGCTCTGCAGGCCTACTTGTTGTTCCCAGAGTATTTAAAAGTAGAATGAGAGGGAGAGCCTTCAGTTAAGTTTCAGTTAAAACTTTCCTTTTTGCTAAAGCATATAGTTAGATTAGGCTGGATCAGGTGACCCTGAATCCTCCCTTAGTTATGCTGCAATAGACGTAGGCTGCCGGGGGATTCCCATGATGCATTGAGTTTTTCCTTTTCAGTCACCTTTCTCACTCACTTTGGCTGTATCCCAATTCAGGGTCTGCAGCCTTAAAGTACGCAGCCTCAACGATCCTCAAAGGCCGCGTACTTAAAGACCGCTAAGGCCGGAAGTGCGAGACTTGTGAAATGGGACGGTCTAGCCTCCGTTGCGCTACCCAGGTTGCCTAGCAACCATGATACTAAATCATACAGCTTTGTCTGACAGAAATGAAGGTGAAGGAGAAAATCTTTTGTTCATTTGTTTGTTTGTTTCTACATGAGCTTTGATCATTCTCTGTAAGATTAAGCTCAGCTATTGAACGGTGTATATTTTAAAGTAAAGGCTGTAAAACCAAGTTAGTACAAACGTCACTAATGTCACATAACTTTGCCGACATGTGGCCAACAGTAATGTTTTAATGTTCTTCGTTATTAAACATTTGCACATAAATAAGTGACATAATATTCAGTACTTAAAGTTTACTCTTCGGCCGCCCCTCATCTGCCGTTTTTTTCGGCAAAATTATCCACACCCATCTCCGCGCTATGCATTCTGGGATATGTTGGGCCACGAAGTCTACACCGCCACAGCCTTAAAATTCAGGGAAATGAAGGACGAATTTGAGGGCCGCATTTCGAGCAGCCTTTGAATTGGGACAGCCTTCGTCGCGTCACGGTGACGTAATCGGCCTGAAAATGCGGCCTTTAAGGCTGCAGACCCTGAATTGGGATACAGCCTATGTGTTAATAGACCTCTCTGCATTGCTAGCAGTTAGCATGTTAGCAGGGAGTTTGTCCTTCCCACTATCGCCAAAGTGCTTGCTCATAGGGGGTCATATGATTGTTGGGTTTTTCTCTGAATGTATTATTGTAGGGTCTACCTTTACAATATACAGTGCTTTGAGGCCACTGTTGTTGTGATTTGGGGCTATATTAATAAAATTGAATTGAATTATTATCAAACAGTACATGTATAAAGCCAGATGGCACAACTGAGTTAAACAGGAGACGTCTTGAAAAAATAAAATCCAACCGTCAAGTTTCTATTTCTAAATTAAGACAATACTATTATTACACAATTACTTCTTGTATGTGGAATGTTGGAGACTTTTTATTAAGTGTGGCATGTTTCACCTCTTAAAGAAAGCATATTAGAATGCATATATTCTTACATGCATCCAAATGTGCAGACAGACATAAACGAAGCATAAATGTTCTGTGATCTGTTGTGCACAGAAATCACTTTTCTGCCTTTGAGTATCATTGAGGCTGCGTACTTTAAGGCTGCAGACCCTGAATTGGGATACAGCCAAAGTGAGTGAGAAAGGTGACTGAAAAGGAAAAACTCAATGCATCATGGGAATCCCCCGGCAGCAAAAGTGATTTCTGTTTCATAAACTGATGAACTATTGCAACTAAAAGATAAAAACAAATGTGAAAAAATAGTTTAAGAAAGTTTTGATTTATTCAAAACAACTTCATTGAAAATACGATTTTTTAAATAGTCTGATGTTTGTGTTTCATAAAGTTGGATAAGTGCATTCAGTACCCACCACCATCTGATTGTAATCTTCTAATAGGTGTTTGCTCATTCCAGGTAATTTTCATGTTTACAAACTAAATCAACTAATCAAAAAACATCAGACAAAAGGACAGAGAGTGAAAGAGAGGCTGTCTTTGGAAGCACATGTATTCGTGTTCTCAGTGATTTCTACCTTTGTGCAAAGACACACACATTCATCATGTTGCTCTCTGAGACATCTTTGGTGCTGCTGATGGTTTGCGGCACTCAGGCTTCACATTTTTTAGGCACAGTCATGACCTACTACCCAAAGGACACTTTTGAAAACGGATCTGTCACAGTACGTACATTTTCTATCTAAAATAATTTTCCAGACTTGAAAACTTGAAAATGTTAGGTAAACACTTTGTGGCTGTAACTCTACAGGTGACCGTTCGGTATAAACTGAACTTCCACACAGCTGCCTGCACAAATGATGAAACATGGAATTGCCTCAGTGGTGATTGTGGGACTGGAACCTACACTCTACATGTGGTAAAACAGGAGAGCAGTGGAGACTGGTGTCAGAGAGAGGGAATCATGACTCGACAGGTTCCCAGCAACGCTCCGTTTGAACTTCGGTGAGTGTACAACAGGAAAAAGTCATTTGTAAAAACAATTTTTAATTGTCACTGAAGGGCGACAAAAATGGGTCACTCATGGTAAACTAATAATTGACTAAAACATGTTATGTTCAGACTTTGAAAACTGAATTTTCTATCAAGGTTGGAGGGTAGTGAGTGGATATCCAACGTCAAAAATGGCATTTCATCATGGAGAGCTGTGACTCGGGTGGAACTGAGGAACCGGTCCGACACCGGCAAAGCCAACACATCACCTCAGACCACCATCCTACCAGCTGTGGGGTAAGCCCACTTAATGTGTGTCTATGTTTGTATTCTTATATATTTCATATTTTACATTCATCCCTTTCATATTAAAATGTATTTAACAAAGTATTTATCACCCACTCGTTACATTAAAATGAATACAGCAAATAGAGCTACAATCTTTGTTTCTCTCTCAGAGTTCCTTCAAACTGTCAGAGAGATTTCAGCCTGTTGATGTTTGACCCTGATGGAGACGAAGTTAAATGCAGATATGGAAACTCTGCACTCTCAGAGTGTAACCCCTGCACTCCACCGTCTGTCCTCAGCCTCTCATCGGTGAGCAATGATTGTTACTCTCATGTCAGATGAGACAAGCAAACATTTTGCACAGAAAGTGATTAAATGGTTTTAACTGAGTTACAGTTCAGGACAATTTATTTTGCAAAAGTGAAAGTTTGTCCAAAAAAGTTGTTTTTTCTGCAACAGAAAACATTTTGGTTATTTTGACTTCAAACCCATTTTCGTCCTCTTGCAGTCGTCTTGTACTCTGTCATTCAGCCCCACCAGCAGCAGTAATGAAGGTTCGTATGTAGTACAGCTGGTGATGGAGGACTTCCCCAGACAGACCATCACTCTGACTCAAACCAACGGGACACAAACAACAATAACTACCAACGATGCCATCAGCAAAATACCGATTCAGTTTGCTTTGAAAGGTACCAATATACGTTTCATTATCTTACAATGAAAGCACTAAAGAGCTGCTGCTGATGAACTTAGTGCTCGGCCTGATGTACTGAGATGTTTGACCACCAGTGTAATCAAGACTGATTCTCTGGACCAACAAATGTTAATCTGTCCAGCAGATATTTTACTGTGGATCATCTTTGCATCCTGTGAGAATCACCTTAACTTCTCTGTATTCTTCCAGTTGATCCTGCAGTGCCATCCTGCACAGAAGGACTCTTTCTGCCCAAGTTTCTTCCTCCAACACCAGCCAACGGAGCTCAGCTCTACAACGTCAGTCAGACTCTGGAAATTCACATCACTGCAGAGGCACTTAACTCCATGTAAGTAAAACACAGTTAAAGACTTTGTCTGAATATATAAAAGTTTAAATATTATATTCAGAGCAGCCTATGGGTAGATATGAAATATAGGCCTCAAAGTCATGAATCTAAGAGAAATGAGTGACATGCAAATTTGACATATGTTTCAGGTTATCAGGTTACATATGTGAGATGATCTTTATTATTACAAATCTCCAGTGCTGATGTACAAGATTACAGTCAGAAGTCAAGTTAGACGACACAGTAAATAAAACAGCCAATGCCACACAGATGTAAGGACATGAATGCAAAAAGATTAGGTAATACAAAACTAAACCACATGAACATCTAATAAAAGATATAAATATTGAAACACTGATCCAACATTAGTCTTGATTGATTGATGTTTGATGTGCTTCAGTAGCCCTAAAAATGGGCTAAAAGTGCCCCTGCTTCCAAGGTTGGTTGGTTTGAGAAATAAAACATGGCCGGATAAAATCTGTGCTTTAGTTGGGAAACAAAAGAAATATGCTCTTTTTGCAGATGTGGAGATTTTGAAAAAAACAAAAAAAACAAAAACAAAAAAACCCCACACACAAGTTGATGAATTTTTGATTTTGTTTGTTGAAGGGTCTCTGAGCTGCTCTACAGCGGGCCGTACAATTTAATCAGCAGTCCATCAGGACCAGGACAGTTCACCCTGAGATGGACACCATCTGAAAGAGAAGAAGGACAAAGCCTCCCCATCTGTTTTGCTGTCCAGGCAGTTTCTCGGTCAGTCTCATGTTTCATGTAAATGACTCTGTAGAAAGTTGCTGCAGTTGAAATTCCAACACGTTCTCACCCCCAAAGCGTAACATTTTACGCTAGGTGACAAATCGTCAACATATTACGTTTTCGGCTACCCACCACATTCCTAAATGACGACCTCGGAAAAATGAGGAAATATCAGAACCGTATGGACTCAATCTACACATGTTCGCTCTTTTTCTTCAAATCGCTTAGAAACACACTATTTAACATCATTAAAGTCCTGGTTAATGTCAGGAAAAAGGTTATGGTTAGGGCTAGGGATAAGGTTAGGTTTAGGGCTGGAAGGTTGGAACGTCTGTTACCGCAGGAGCGTCATTGCATTGGATTTCAGCCATAACCCGAAGGTCTCCTTTCACGTTCCTCAGGAATGCCGCGGGACGTGACAAAACATCCGCATGTTACGGCTCAGGAGTAAGAACGGGCTCGAAATTCCTGAAATGAAAAAGTTTCAAAGTAAAATTTTAACTTGTTGCCTTACAAGTTTCCTGTTTTAAGGATTGTTCCATCATTAAAAGGTAGTTAGCTCTCCTTTGAGTCAACAAAAATTTTTTTGTCTTTTGAGATTACAATTGCAGAAGGCAAAATGAAAACCAAAAAGCTGATAACAAGAGAGAGAAAAAATGGAAAAGACACTAAGAACCTGGGTAGAGGATCATGATGCTCACTGGGGACTTTAAATCAAAAGAGAAGAAGAGAGAAAAGACTTAAGAAGATTCACTGATGTAGTGAAGGAGGACATCCAAAGGGTTGGTGTGACAGATGAGGATGTTAGAAACAGAGTGAGATGAATGTAAATCTTCTGCTGTAGTAAAAGGTGCAGCTAAAACAAGAAGAATATAACATCTTTCTACTCAATTTTGAGCACTCAAAGCACTTTTTAGTACAAGTCTCATTCACCCTATCACACATACAGACAGACATGTGTTATACAAACATATTGTACCTAAATTACTTTCTATCTAACATTTACATGGATGTGCTGAGTAGGGCTGCCACAAACGATTATTTTGATAGTCGACTAGTCACCGATTATTTTTGCGATTAGTCGACTAATCAGATCATGCATCCATTGGATGTAAAACGTACAGCTTATTGCACCAGCATGCACCTGCTCTTATATAACTATCATTAGCTTACAGCTTTAAGTGTTTAAGGTCTGTGCTAACTAAAAATAAAGACAAGATGAAATTTGCAGATTGTTTCGTTGGAGTTTAATAAACTCAGTCGTCTGCTCCTGGCTATCTAAAATATAACAGGACACCGGAGTATATTCTCGAGCATCTCACACTTCTGATAATCAGTTGTCTGCTTGACGTTTATTCAGCTGCGTAAAAATGATAACTTTAATCTCAGCCAAACCGATTTACCCAGGAACAAATAGAATACTGAAAAAAGCCAAACAATAACATTTTTAAGCTATCTAAGTGACTTATATGTAGGGTTGCCTACCGTCCCTTGAAAAACAGAATCATCCTGTATTTAGAAACAAAAGTACAGTGGTTTTTTAAGGGACGGCTGGCAACCCTACTTATATATCATGTTTAACATGAGTAGCGAAAGACGGCGGTGGGTTTGAAAACGATTTGCCGGGAGTCCGGTGTTCTCACGGCTCTAGTGAGCCTTGAACCCCGGCTAGCTATCGAGGTGGTGGGTAACAGACGTCTCCAAAAATGTCTGAGCGCTTTTGAAAATATGT
>NW_005188146.1:7096-9961 GCF_000239375.1 Pundamilia nyererei | reverse complement strand
GGGGGGGGGGGAAATCAAAGCGAAAACCTTATCATTCTCGGATGAGAGGTGAAACATCTTCAAGTAACTTAAAGAAGTCCAGACGCTTTTCTTTGCAAGCTCCTTTGACTACGATGACCTGGAGGACTGAGAACCTTCACAGACATATGTGGTGTCTTGATAAACTGAGCAGATATTTGAGGTTTACACAGCTACATTCTCGCCTGAAAATATGTTAAACGTGTATTCTGTGACCCAGAAAGAATAATAAGAGTAATATTAAAACTAACTAGGTGCCGCCATTGTTGGAAACTGAGCTGGGCTGCGCTATGAATTCTGGGACACAGCTTCTTCTTCGGGGTTTAACGGCAGCTGGCATCCTTGTACATGTAGTGCTGCCATCTTCTGTTTCAGTCCGTTATTACTCTTAAATCCTACCACTTATTCCTGCGTCTTTTGGGATCTTAAAAAATTTCAAACGACGCGTCGACTATTAAATTAGTCATCGACAATTTTGATAGTCGACATAATCATGACTAGTCAACTAATCGTGGCAGCCCTAGTGCTGAGTCAGTATCATGATACTGTGGCATATGGACAGAAAGAGCTGGGGATTGATCCACCACCAACCTGCTAATTGGTAGATGGCCTGCTGTACCACCTGAGCCAACTTACGGGGTTGTCCTAAACTAGTACCTCTAGGAATAACAAGGAGAAAGTTGCTGGATTGTTAAGAAAAAAATGTTATGAAAGCATGCTCAATTAAGATACAAAGTATCAGTGGTTAAGGTACTTCAAATTATCATGGAATCAGACGCCTGTATAATGAAACATTAGACTTTATTATTATTTGCTTTGACATCTTTCAGTCAAGGTATTTCCTAAACAGACTACAAGTCGGATTTTTGTCATATTTATTGTATTTTGATCACATTTAAAACATCAAATCATCAGATTTCTCTTTATTCTCAGATTTCTCTTTACTGTTAAGTGTGTCTGTGTCAACTTTTCTGCTTATACTTGTTTTTGGGTGGTGTAAGCAT
This sequence comes from Pundamilia nyererei, assembly GCF_000239375.1. Taxonomy (NCBI): domain Eukaryota; kingdom Metazoa; phylum Chordata; class Actinopteri; order Cichliformes; family Cichlidae; genus Pundamilia; species Pundamilia nyererei. Next base: position 8,939 of record NW_005188146.1, on the reverse strand, counting down.
GATCATTAAGGAGTGTTGGAGAGGTATACTGGTATACTTGAAAAGGAAAGATGATGTGAAACTACATAAAGAATCATTTTGTACTCTTAATAACAGATCTATTGCACTGACTTATTTCTGCAGTGGGACCAAGTATCACTCAGAGCTTCGATGCGTCACTGTGACCGTTGTAAAAGGTGAGTAGAGTCCGTCACCATTTCAGCCACATTTTAAATCTAATTTACTGGATCAGTGTAACAGAGTTATAAGGTCTAATTCTGACTGTTTACAGGACCAGTAATAACCACAACACCCGAAACGACTACACCCAGTGAACCATCTTGTGAGTATGAATGAAATGACATGATTTTTACACTGTCTCAGTACAAGATATATTACTCTCACTTCATATTATTATGCCAATTTTATATCACTACACAATACTCTCAATTCTTAATTTGTAAAACCAGCAAAATACTTTTGAGGTATATTGAGTGAATTTTGCAGTACTGACTAACTGCATACAAAATCCAAAGTCCAAAATAAAGTCATCAGGTGATAAGATGTGATTTTCACCAGGCCACAAAACCCAATGGTTGCCTTTGCAATCAACAGTGTGAACTAGTGAACAAACTCAGCAAAGCAAGAAATATAGAATGATGATCGAAAATGCCAGCAGGAAGTAAATAGATGATTAAGTAAAGCTAACTAAGCCTTGGTGGACAAACACAGGACCTTAATGTTTCATGTAGGACAACATGGTTGACATGAGTTTTACACCACCATCTCAAAATTCACAGTGCATATTTCTTTTTGCTAACACACAAAAAAGAAAAAATGTATTTGGTCTGAATTAAAAAATCATCAACAGACTTGACGTTGCTTGAAAACTTTGAGAACTGAATAGAGTACAGTGATTTCTATTGGATTCTAACATGTCTGTCATGGTCCTGAGTGTGGCGACCCAGTGTTTATGTTTTTATTATTGATGTTCTTTCTTTTAGTTAGTTTTTGGTGATTTCTAGTTCTTTGGTATTGTTTTGTTGCCTCACCTGTGTTACACAGTTCCTGTCTCTTCTCCTTGACCTCTGTTTGTGCATCTCCAGTCAATCGCGTCGTCCCATGTCTCTAAGTTTCTGTGTTTCTGTTTCCATCGTTGCTAGTTTCATGCTCCTCGTTTCCTAGTGCTTCTGTTTCTAGTTTCCAATGTTTACTTCTTAGTTTCCATGTTCAAGTTTTGGTTTGTTATTCGTAAGTTTATTTTGTGGATTTTTTTCCCCAGCATACACAGCCATACATGACAATATCTTTGTGTTTCTAGATGTTCTCAAATTGAAGATTACCTCTTTGGTGGACTTGTCAAAAATTGATAGAAATGACTTACTTACACAGGTAAGTATATTTGTATTTATTCAGAAATCCCATCAGAGAGTCAAACAGCTGCACCATATGGACTGTATGGAAACAGCTGATCGACAACAAATTAAGGAAGCATCAAAACCGTTAACCCTTTCGACTATAAACGTGTTTGTTCAAATTTACCCTTTAACCCTTTAACGCCCAGGGTATTGTCTTTGATACATGTGTTTTGAGACTTCTAGATCATCAGCTTGACGTTTTTTATCCTCAAAAAATTATATAAATTGCGTGACACATTTTTAGTGACTAAATTGCAAAAATATGGCATATGTAGCAAACATGATACAAATTAAAACTCGTATATATGCAGATTAAAACTTGATAGATTTTTATATATTTTGTCTAAAGATTCAGCAAACACTCCATTATCAAAAAAAATTAAGATGTCTTGCAGTTATTTCATGGCTCAAATTTTAAAGGGCTAATATGTCTTGAAACATGCTCA
>NW_005188146.1:4491-5849 GCF_000239375.1 Pundamilia nyererei | reverse complement strand
TACTTTTTCCTTTGGGAAGGTACCATCTGTGAAGTCTGCAATTCTGTTGAAGAAAGATGTTGAATCTATTTAATTATTGTAGAAAAATAATTGATTTCTGTGCATTTGTCTTACACTTGCATTAAATTAAAGTTAAAGTCAATTAAGCATCATGAGGTGGAGGGCGGGGGGTGGTTCCCTAATATTTTTGCTGGGAGTTGGCAACCCTATTAGTTAGGTTGCTTAATATTTCCACTAAGTACTCTTTAAAATACCACAATAGGGGGGATGGTGTAGGTTTAAATTTATTAGATTGATCAGTATTGCTGAACTATAAAATGTTTTGGGTGCAGTGTATTTTTTGCATACAGGTATGACAGAATAGCTTCAGTCTCTTGTTTTTTAAAACTTGATTATGAACTTTTACAAAATGCAGCAAGATATTTATAAAAAAAAAGTTTTATTGATTACAAAATATCGGATTCATATTGGTATCAGCAGATATCCAAATTTATGATATCGGAATTGGTATCGGACATTAAAAAGTGGTATCGTGCCACCTCTAGTCAGTTCCTTGATCATTAATATGCAAATTGTTGTTACCATTGATCAACAACCACTGATTAATGCTCATTGATCAATGGATACGAGTACCATTCGCAGAGAGTTGGGGAATGGCTGTAATCACAGTATTGTAAGATGCTGTGATTGCATGATGATGTAAGATCTCCTTGTTTCAGAGATTTCCCTTTTCATATAAAAGACCTCCTTGACTCCCCACTCAAACCAGCGTTCTTCCCTGTCCTGTTCACTCATCCAAGTGACCGATAAAGTTACTTGGATGAAACGTTTTTCCCACTAAAAACGCTACTGGCTGAATTGTAAACGAGTCTTTGGATCTGTTTCAGAGCCCATTCAGTCCTTCTAATTTCTAAAATCCTTGTACTGTCCAACTCATTCTCATTCCCAGGGTGCCAAATTCTGACATTTTGACAAAGCTGCTGACTCAGCACACAGGTTGCTATAATACTGCATATAGAGAACAAAAGATCCTGCTTTAAAGATTAAAATAGTGTTGGCCATGTAAGGTATATATATCCAGTTTGGGAACTCTGTGTTTTGAGCTTTGCTTTACTTTCTGTTTTTCGTTTATCTATCAAAAAGAGAAAAGATGGTGGTCTGAGTTAAAACACACCTATTATGACCACTGACACATGATGATAAAGGGAATGAGGGCAGGCTCCTTATTACACTACATGGGCAAAAACACTGGGTCACTAACGCATTAGAAATGCTGATCTGCCAAGAAAACCCATGACATGAAGCTCCAGGTACACAGTTTTTGTGCAGATGTTAATGCAGTCCCTTTAACACTATGC
>NW_005188146.1:2582-4351 GCF_000239375.1 Pundamilia nyererei | reverse complement strand
TTAGACTGACAGAAACCAGAGTTGCTGTCACAGCGGGGGTACGCCGGTCTGTTTGTTTTTAAGACTCAGAAGCAGACGCAGAGAGGAGTTTGTGGGAGTTAACAAAAGGCGAGGCTTTATTTGGCTGTAAGCAGTAGCATAACACGAAACTAAGAAAACAATGAAGACTGTGAACACTGTGTAAACTGAAAGAATATGAAACTCAGTGAAATAACCATGAAGAAAATATGAACACTGAGTAATCTAAGAAACACAGTGTAAACACGACATTTTCACTGATCCGGCCCGCATTAGATGAAAGTGAATGTGATGTAAAGTGAATTTGACGCCCCTGGTCTACAGTACCCCACTGGGAGAAATGACTGTATGGGGTCATATCTTAAACTGTTCACACATGATAGACATGCAAAACCACACAGGCACACCCTTCATCATAAAAACTGTTTATGCGAGCACATTTTCTTAAAACCTTTGCTGCTTCTTTCTAAAGAACCCTCACATGTATAATAAAAATCAGTGAGAATATCTGTCTTCATTTTTCCTTCTCTGTAGATCAAAAATGTGCTGATATCCAACGGACTGCCCCAAGACATGATCATACGACTCATGAGCAGCAAACCACAGATTGGTGCAATTGCAGCGCCCTCTACTGGCACAACATGAACATCTACTGACAACTTGTGGAACATTTTAATTTCATCTGCTGAATGAAGTTTTGTCTTCACTGTTCTTTAAATAACTTAAGAGTAGATTTTAAAAGCAAAAATTTAACCTGATTTTTCACTGCTATGATCTAAAATTAAGTAATTTGTACTGTGTTATTTTTTACTATCCTCATTTTATTTTATTCAAGTGGTATAATTCAAATATTTTTTGTTATTTATTTTAATAATTGTTTAAATTTTATTTTATTCTCTTCACTGTGTGCAATATACTTTCATTACGCTTTTTGAGATTTATAATTTCTGTTTGAAGTAATTTGCAGTTTGGATTTGATATGTGTTATATGAAAATAAAGATATAAATGTTATTTAATATGAATGATTTTTAAAATGAATGGTAATTAAAAGGAAACTTTTAATATGGCACAATGGAAAAGGACTAAGGTTTTATCACATCCTGCAGAACTGCCTCTGTTCAAACACAAAATACAAACATCTTTGGATATCGTCAGTTGACCAGGTCAATTATGTGATTGTATATTTTGTGCTATGAAACTCCAGCATCCAAGCAAAAGTAAATACTTCAAAGACTAAAACTGCTTTGACTTAAATGCTCACAGTAAAGGAAAAAGAGAACATTCACTTTAAAAGTAAAAGACTGTCAGGGTCCCTGTGTCGACCCGGTCGGCTCAGTGTGGCTACATGTGTTTTTGTTTTGATTGTGTTCCTGCTCTGTCCCTCCTTCTCTCACTGCCTGGGCGGAGCTCACCTGTGGGCTCTTGCCCTTGGCCCATGCACCTGGTCATAATCACAAACCTGTGGCTCATCACCAAACAGTGTTCCAGTCCCTTTATAAGATGGCAGTTCTGTGTTTCTCGTTGCTGGACTGTTGCCGACTCTCGTCAGTGTTAACCCCAGCTCGGTTTATTGTTGTGTTTCCCTGGCGATCTTCCTATAGTAACCTTTTGTATCGCTGTGAATAGATTTCCGTGGACCTGCCCCTGTGCTACCTGATAGATCAAGTGTGTGAGGATTGGAGCGAGCTTTTGTGTTTCTTGTGGAGTATGAAGAGGAGTGTGAGGCGTGGACGGAGTGTGGTCTTTGGAG
>NW_005188146.1:0-1607 GCF_000239375.1 Pundamilia nyererei | reverse complement strand
TGGGAGTAGCATTCAGGTATTTGCTCTGCCCTGTGCTGGTACTGAAGATAACAGTGAATTAATTATATCCTTAGACTTATTTAAAGTGCTTTCAGAGAGAAATCTGTCCCCGACTGCTGTGTAATCTATTATTTTAAATTTAAGTGTTATTAGGAAAACAGGTTTTTCAGGAAATACTGTTAAATGTTCTGCATGACTGGTTTGTTGGTGGGTCAGTGATGACCTTGGGAGGCATAACCATTAAAGGACGCCGCAGGTCATCTACGTGGATCATTTTAATTTCCATCAAACAATGTCTTGTCCTTTTGTTGCTAACACATTACCCAGTGAGTATAAATATGGACATTAATTTCTTTCTTATTGAAATCTGATGTGTTTTCAAACTGCTCCTTTATCTTTTTTTAGCAGTATAAAGTAGCTCACTGTAGTAATTCCATAGTAAGCTAGGATGTAAATAAAATAAGTTGCTTGTAAAAAATGAGGTTGCCGATATAATTTGTAAGAATCAGAATGATTTTGAATGACGTTTTCATTGGACAGTGTATTCCTCTTACTGGTAGAAATGTCCGCCAGAAAGGCAATACCATAAACTGAATAAATATGATATCACTGTGATAGCAGTGACACATTTCTACTACTTAAGTTCTCAAGAGTATATTTTAAAAAGTGAAATGTTAGCTTGAATATATATATGGAAATCATCAGGAAACATTTATTTAAATAATAAATAACTTTGGACCGAGCACAGAGCCTTGTGGAACGCCACAGGCAATGTCCAAGCATGATGATGTAAGACACCCAGCTTCACAAATTGTTTCTGGTCACTTAAACAATTTTTCACCCAGTGCAGTACAACCCCCCATGATCCTGTATCATTCCAGTTTATTAATTAATATCTCATGCTTGATTGTGTCGAATGCTTTCTTGAGATCCAGAAACAGTCTAGCTGCACACTGTTTCTGATCTATAGCATTTGCAATCTCCTCAATTGATTCGATTAATGCCAGTGAAGTTTACCTTTTTGATCTGAATCCATATTAACTGTCAGAGAGTAATTTATATTTATCTAAGAGTTTGTCTAGTTGTTTATTAAACAGTTGTTTATTATTTTCTAGGATTTTGGAGAATTGTGAAAGAAACCGGCCTGTAATTTGTGAAGTGGTGTCTATCCCCAGTTTTATACAGCGCCACAACTTTCGCTATTTTCATTTTGTTTGGAACTTTTCCAGTCTGAAATGATAAGTTGCAGATGTATGTTAGAGGTCCTACAATTCCTTCTATGACCTTTTCAAGTCAATATCATTACAATCAGTAGATATTTTATATTTACAAAGGGTTTACAATATCAGTTATTTCTTTTTCCTCCACTGCTGTGAGGAACATTGAGTTAGGGTTCCTATCAAACAGGCATTCACTACAGTCTACTGATGGCAGTGACTTGGGAATTTGTTCTGCCAGATTTGGTCCTATTGTCTATTGGCCCGCCGATTACTTTGGGCTGGGTCCAAAGTCCAGGGCTGTTTTTTAGTCCCAGTCCGTCCCTGGTTGCAGCCAAGTTTGTATCCCTTCCTATATGTCACATTTTTAATAGATCTTTGACATGCAGC
>NW_005188145.1:72641-77091 GCF_000239375.1 Pundamilia nyererei | reverse complement strand
CACTAGGTTTATATCTGGGACTCTCCACCATTTGACCTTAGAACTGAAGAAGCTTCTCGGATGAGAGGTGAAACGTCTTCAAGTAACTTAAAGAAGTCCAGACACTTTTCTTTGCAAGCTCCTTTGACTATCTTCAGTTTTGTATTTTGCTGCCGACTGTATTAAGGCTCATTAAAATGATCTATTATAAATTTTTATCTTTATTTTTCAGGCTCATTCTCCTTGAAGTGTCCAAAAACCATGGAAGCAGAAATCGGTGACACAGTGATTCTGCCGTGTTCCACTGATCCTCAAACCAATGTCATTAGAGTGGAGTGGATGGTAAATGTGACAACTGAGGTCCATGTGTGCAGAAAAGATAAAGATGAGCTTGCTCACCAAGCAAGCATCTATGAAGGAAAAACATCTGTTTTTAAACAGCAACTACCAAAAGGGAACTGTTCACTGCAACTGGTGGTTTCTCAGTCTCATTTCGGGACATACAAGTGCTCTGTACTTACATCAAAGAAAACAGAAGACAGTTGTGTTATAAATCTCACTGGTAAGTACACTGAGGCTAGTGGCATTCAATATCATAAGCTATTTTAATCAAAATAACATAATATATATTAACCCCCAAGTTTAAATAACAGCAGATAAATTTATATTCATATATGGTATTTTTCCAATCATATTCATCCTGATTAGGGTTATTCTTCAAATGAGTAGAGAGGAACATCAGAAAGAGGATTTTGTAGTTCACAGTCAAAAGTTTCAGGAAGCACCACGAGATTAACTGTGGATTTATGAATTGGAATTATAATATTTGTCTTTTCTCTACTTGTTTTTAGTAGTGTTAGATTACAGTCTTAAAGCAGGTCTAGGACTTTGTACTGAATCAGTGTGTCCCCATTCCGACACTGGCACTGACAGGAGAGGAGTGAGCTCAGGCTTGAGCATACCCCTTGTCGTTTTCTCATTTATCTCAAGAATGTGTCTTAAATAATAGCTACCTTACAGTAGATCATTGGTTCTCAAAGTGTGTGGTGAGTTCTGACAGAAGAGTCTTGTCGAACTAATGTTTAACATCGGAATCACTTTTACAGTGGAACAAAGAAATTCACGGCAGTTACATTAAAAATATGCGCATCCGCTGCATCCGCAGAAAAGCATGTGTAACTCCACAATAAAGAAGTGGACTAAAAAGTGGAAAATGTGGTTGGGTCTGTCGTCCATCGACTACAGTGGTGCTGAAATCCAGGATACGGTACGAGAGACCGAACCACATGTTCGCACTATATTGCGGCTGTCGACTTACACACTCTGAAATGCCAGGACTGACATAATGAATTAATTAAATATACCATTAAATAATTATTGAAATCTGGCAAAAATTAATTAAATATTTATGACACCTTTAATTAATTAATTATTGTATTTAATTAATTCACTTTGGCAGGCCTGACTCCTTAAGCTCGCATCGTCTGCTGGTAAAGTCTTGGCAACGAGCGCCTCACGGTGCAGAAAACAGTGCGTAACAATAACATCTGGGTGTATCACCTTCACTCTGCTAACGAAACCTTTGGTGCGCCAGACAATGGCTGCTGTTCCATCAGTGCAGACACTCGGGCAGTTTTCCTCCTTGTTCAAGATATTCGGATGTAACCGGAAAAATTTCCTCTCCCGTTGTTTTTTCTGGCAGTTCCTTACAAAATGGAAAGTTTTCTCTGATGGAGCCTCCATCCACAAAATGCACTTTGGCCAAGACTTAGGAATGTGCACTAATGTCCGTAGACTCATCAAGTTGCACTACAAACTTCCCACTATCTTCTCCAAAACCACACTTCCGATGTCTGCAGACATGTCATCAATACTTCTGGCAATTGTGTCATCTGAGAGCGGGACTTTGGCTATTTCTTTATCTGCATCAGGGCCGAGAATCTCGTTCACAATGGCTTTGCAGGCAGGTAGTATTAAAGTCTCTGCTACGGTGTGTGTGTTTTTTTTATTTGTCTATAAGTTCAGCCACTAAGTAGCTAGCTTTGAGAGCTCTTTCAGACACCTTTGGGTTTTTTCTCATTAAAGTTACCTGTTTCTCAGCGTGTTGACGCAGGCAAACAAAATAGTCTGTGTTCTTGTTTTGTGTGGAGATGGCGTTTAAGCTTGCTTGGGGCCGCTGCACTGTTTGAGAGCTTTTCTCCACACACCAAACATAATGGACTCGGTGCAGTCGGATCTCCAGTGAAAGTAAATCAGAACAAAAGATAACTTTTGCTGTATTGCCCCGAGCTCACCGTTTTTTGCTTAGATTAGAATTAGAATTTTGTCCACAGCCGAGTTTGGAGTCCAAAGTGCTTCTTTTCAAATATTTATCCATCTTTGTTGTACTTCTTGCAGCTGCCACATACTGCACGCATCACTCATTCTATTGTTTTAACTTAACAAGGTGATATTGCGCTACCCACTGCCACCCACTGACATGAAAGACTAATTACTCTACCAGTCACTTTATTGAAACCACAGATACCCAACAATGATTTTACTATTTGCAGTAATTACTAAATTGTAATTTTTGGACTAATTGATTGAAATTAAATAATTTCCCAGGGCACATCTGACGTTCGCATAGTAGTTTGGAAACACTGGTCTAACGCAACACTTGTAAAGGAGATGAATGCTTCAGTTTGTCACAGATCAAAGTGAATTGAATGTGACTGGTTGAAGAGGTTTTTAGGGGGAAGTGCGGGTGGACTCAGAGAGCAGAACACATGGAGGCACAGAGTTGTGGTGAAGGAAATTTATTTACAGTGAATGGTGAATATTCAGGGGCAGAGTATTAAAAACAGAATGAAGATGGGAACGCGGAGACGGGAAGTGCAGGTGAAGAACACACACAGGTAGCGCACTCGATCTAAGGGGAGAGGAACACGAGCTATAGGAGGGTCTTGCCTGAAAACTGAGAAAAAGCATTAACGAGACTTTACTGGGAGTTGGAGAATTTAATTGGTACTGTTTGCCAAAAACCCACGGAAGGAAAACAAACCAGTTGAAGCAACTGGGAGGAACAGAGGCGAAATCCTGGGAAGGAAACAAAACTTGGGTGTGCACACCTGAGTCGTGCCAGGTGTGCCAGGTTCAGTGAATCACTGCCCCGCCTACCAATGCCAAAAGAAGACACAAAATACACACAGGCAAAACACCATACAACCATAACCCGGCTCCTAAAACAGGTATTTGTGATCTGTGTTATCTACATTTCCATCAGTGTAAGAGACTCAGCAGCAGATTAGAATAACATTTATACATTTAATAAATCACCAAATTCCAGACCATCCTTCCAGACCATCTCCAAGCTTTCCCAGATGAATGTGCCTGATCACATCTGCCGGTGGATCACTGACTTCCTGACGGACAGGAAGCAGCATGTGAGGCTGGGAAAGAATGTCTCGGACTCCCGGACCATCAGCACCGGCTCCCCTCAGCGCTGTGTTCTTTCTCCTCTGCTCTCCTCCCTGTACACTAACTGCTGCACCTCCACCTACCAGTCTGTCAAGCTAATCAAGTTTGCACATGACACCAGTGTTATTGGACTCATCTCGAACGGGGATGAGTCTGCCTACAGGGGGGTGGTTGAATGTCGGGTGTCTGGTGTCCTGGTGCAGCCACAACAACCAATCCACATGCCAGTTGTTGGTGTGCAGAAAAATGGGATATTTTCAAATCACAGGCCACAACCAACCATTGCTGCCTGTGATTTGAAATGCATTCTGGGATTACTGGCTGCCCCAAGTCCACATCAGCAATCGATTATCTAGGATCGACCTGTCTTGACTTACTTTGCACGGCAACCAATAATGTGCAATGAATTAAATGTGTCAATGATTATTTAAAATGTGAAATAATTAATTAATTAATTAAATTTATTAATTGCGTCAATAATTAAAGGAGTCATAAATATTTATTTAATTAATTATTAGTGTGGACTCATGAAGCAGTCTAGTGACAAAAGTTACAAATAGTTGTTTGAAATAAAAGTTGTTTGTTTAAAACAAAAATTACTGAAGGATTCATTGTGAATGAGTTTATGATCTAAATAAAGTTGCAGCTAGGCTTTTCTGTCATTGTTTTGTTTAAGCGGGGTGTGAAAATATTTCCTCCTGCCATGTGGGGAATTATGTAAAAAGTTGGAGAACCTCTGCAGTAGATGAGTTAGATCAAAATAAAATTCCGTTGATTTTATCATTATATGATTCCCACTATTTGATTGAGCTTTTGTTTTTCTGTTGCTAAAAACATCCTGCACTCAAATGTTTAAATTGTGAACATTCCCCTTTTAGTTAATGTTAAAACAGTAAAGATTATACAAAAGTATTTGTCATGAATCGCTGTGTGGCAGGCAAGCAGGAGTGGTGGACCCAAAATGCAGAACTCAGACACGGAAGTGAAACTTAAATCAGAATCAGAATCAGAA
>NW_005188145.1:70739-71713 GCF_000239375.1 Pundamilia nyererei | reverse complement strand
AGACAGATACAGACGCAGACTCAGAGGCAGACCGAATATAACACGTAGAACTTAAACAATAATAATCATGATAATAAATTGGAAAATGCTAATAATAAACTTAAAGCGCTGGGTCACCGACCCAGGACCATGACAGTATTACATTGCTTTAATTGCTATTAAAGATTACTTCAGGTCTTTAGAAAGTAGCAGATCCTGGGGAGCTATGTTAATTGTTCATTAGAGGATGTTTGGCCATTGAAACCATTTTTTGTTTTTGTTTTGTTTCTATATACCAAAACAGTTGATTTTAAATAAAAAATTCAGGATTTAATTGAAGTGCAAACTTTCAGCTCAATTTCAAGGACTTCAAAGATGTGCATATACTGTTTAGGAATTTGAGCCAGTTTTAGGTATAGACCTCAATTTTCAGAGGCCTCAAATGTAAATGGTAAACTGACTGAAAAGCAGTTTCATGTTCAGGTGAGGTCTGTTCCCTTATTATTTAATAACTCAGATACTTTCAGGGAAAGAATCTGTAGAGATTAACTTTTTTAGAAGTTTTAAAAAATATATATTTGGTTTGTTCTTTTCTTAGAACCCTATGGGCAGTAAACTCTGATTCTTTACCCCCACACTCATTTGAAAGTGAACTTAAAAGTACTGCTGTTTAATCGCATTAATTGTCTTTCAAAAATTTTACTCTTTAAACAGTCTATGCGAAAGGGGCCCAAATCAACCCTGTCCGTAAGTTACTATGTGTTATTTTTCAATGATATATTTTAGTGTGGCCTATATGAATACCTGTAAGCTGTTACTTAACATCACTACATTATGTTTTTGCAGGTTCCAAAAGCAGTTTTGACTTTCAATATGCAGCTCTTTTTTCCATTGCCTGTGCCGTTCCTCTCTTTTGGTATCTCTTCTATAAAGGACACTAAAATGGACAACATCAAGAAACAGCAAGTAAGTCATTGTGGGGTTTTTTTTTGTTT
>NW_005188145.1:67647-69821 GCF_000239375.1 Pundamilia nyererei | reverse complement strand
TGCTTAGTTGTAGCTTCATTTAAAGAAGAAGACGTTGTGAATTGGAGCCAACATAGAGAGAGAGATTGAAGCCATATGTGTAGAGGAATGCGGTGACATACCAAGTTATCTCCTCTTTCAGCTGACAAGCGAACAGTCTCTCTTTTTATGGGAATGTCTGCATTTCTATACATACTACCTCCTGTTGTCAACAGGCAAGCTAACGGTCTCTTTCTCCTTTTATGGAAATGTTTTTGCCACTCCTACTTCCTTGAAAGCTCGTTTTAAGTATAAATAAAGCAAGCTCTGAAAGCCCTGGGCGGTCTTTCCTCTGTCTCATATCTGCCCTGCACACGTTGCTGCAGGATGGATCTGGGCGATGAGGGGGGGTCATCCATGTGTGCACATGTATAAGATATCTTGAGTCTGAGTTTCTTTGCCTTCTATAACTTCTCTTCACAAGGACAGACTTTTGTTTAGAACTCTTAAAGATGTCAAGATTTTATTTATATTTTTTCTCTGTATTTATATATGTGTGTGTGTGTGTGTGTGTATATAATATTCTGTAACTTCTGTCAGTGCTGTGCTTTTTGGAAACCGAATTTCCCAGAGGAACCCACCCGAGGGATTAATAAAGTTTTATCTTATCTTATCTTATCTTAGAAGCTCCTTTAAGCAATTACTTACTTACTAGATTTGAATCTACACTACTCACTTAATGAGATGGGAAAAATGCATTTATTGATACCTGGAGGGTTAAAAAAAACATTGCTCATTTTTAATCTAGTAAATAACTGATAAGTATAAGTTTATAAACACTTAGTTAAGTTTGATCTGTGTGCAGCTGGGATCAGACTGGCACAGGCAACATTAGGATGCTGCCATGCTGTGCTAATGTTTCAGGCTGTTGACTATATGACTATAACCAAGGACAGAACTAAGTGTCAAAACAAGTAGGACTCAAAATGCTTGATAATCGGCACTATAAGACGCATTTAAAATCCTTTAATTTTCTCAAAAATCGACAGTGTGCCTTATAATCCAGTGCGCCTTGTGTATGAATTCCAGTTGTACTTGCTGACCTCGAACTGATTGTATGTGGTACACGGCGCTCAAAAATCTGCAAACAAATGTTTTAGTATGACTTTGGTAAACTACGAAGCCGCACCGCTTGATGGATTGTTGGAGCATTGCGGCTACCGTAGTCTGGAGCCTCGCAGAGTAATCTGCATAATATTACCGTATTGTGTATGTATAAGGACCCCAAAATGGCACCTGTTAAGAGACATGCTTACGAAGCAGATTTTAAATTCAAGGCTATCAGTCACGCAGTAGATCATGGGAGTAGAGCAGCTGGGAGGGAAATGAACATTAATGAATCAATGGTATGGAAGTGGAGGAAGCAAGAAGAATGAGTTGAGTAAAGTTTGACTTATCTGACTGTTTTGTTTCGCTTAATGCACCTTATGGTCTGAAAAAAAACTATAACGTACAATAAATAACAAATGGACCCTACAAGAGAAATTTAGAAACTCTGGAGTAATGCATGAAATGTAAACTTAAGAGTTTGGGGGTGATTTAAGTATCTGCCTTGTAACATGTTATCATCTTATCTTGTCAGACAACCATCAAGAGGGTGGAGGAGCTGAAAATGAAGCAGACAGCATGGGGAGCTGAGCATTCTAGCTGATAGCAAGAAGCAAAAAGACTTAATGAATTAGGTCTTTATGTTTTTAATTTGAAACAGATCAATATTTTTGTTGGTTAACTTTAATATATTACTGTCATATTGCAAGTGACTATATAAACAGACATTCACACAGAAAGCACTCACCACACATTCCTTTGTAACTGATAGCTGGTCTTTATGGACATTCTAGGCCCCTGTTGTCTAGGTAATGCTCTGATATATTTATCACCCCTATTCGTCAGTCAGTAGCTTGAATTCGAGTTTTACTCAGGACCGACCCACTTCAAACTTCCTGGGTGAGTTCACCTAGGACGTTGCCAATATCATTGCCATTCTTTGGTCTCTGGTTGTCATGTTACTACTAGTCACTTCCTACAGCGGGGAAAATAAGTATTTGACACATCAGCATTTTTATCAGTAAGGGGATTTCTAAGTGGACTATTGACACAACATTTCCACCAGATGTTGCCATCAAGCCAAATATTGAAATCATACAAACAAATCA
>NW_005188145.1:61625-66515 GCF_000239375.1 Pundamilia nyererei | reverse complement strand
AGAATGGGCCAGAATCACTCCTGAGCAATGCAGACGACTGGTCTATCCATACAGGAGGCGTCTAGAAGCTGTAATCACCAACAAAGGCTTTTCTACAAAGTATTAAATAAAGTGTGTTCAATACTTATTCCCTGTGTCATTGCACTTTATTTAATATGATTCAACTTGTGTACTTAAATGTTGTGATTTGTTTGTATGACTTCAATATTTGGCTTGATGGCAACATCTGGTGGAAATGTTGTGTCAATAGTCCACTTAGAAATCCCCTTACTGATAAAAATGCTGATGTGTCAAATACTTATTTTCCCCGCTGTATATGGTTGCCCCATGCTAATTAGTGGGTGTAACTAAACATGTATTCACTCTGAACATTTGGTATGTGTCACATTGAGTATGATAAGAATATTCCTTCTTTACATTTGCTTTGTCAAGTCAACTCAACAGGCTTTAATGTCATTCTAACCATGTGCAGTGGTACAGTACACAGTGAAACAAGACAACGTTCCTCCAAGAGCATGGTGCTACATGTAACTTATAACAGGCAATCAACACAGGACTACATAAAGTGCAAGTGTGCAAAAACTGCAAAATAGTGCAGACACAACAGTGCAATAGAAATGTGCAAAAGACTGATGTCCTAGCTTTTAGGTTTGAAGAACTACAACCTGGAGGTGCCTTACACTGGCCTACTTACTATTGCCAAAAGGGTAACAAAGATGATTTTTGAGTAGGGTAGACTTAAGGACTGGTCCACTGCCATAAAACAAAATCAAATGCACACAAAATGGTAAATGGGCTGGTTCTTATTTAGCATTTTTCTACTCTACTGGAGCACTCAAAGTAGTAAGTAGAGAGGGTCCCATAGTGGGGCCCACTGTAGGCCTGAAGCATAGCAACAGTATGTCTGTATTGTAATTCTGGGCTACCCTACTGTGGTCCCACCCAGGAGAGGGTCCACTACATTACTGCCACCAACTGGAAGCACCTCATAGATGATTTTTATTATTCATACAATGTGCCTCATTGACCGCATTCTATGAAGGACTAACTATACCACAGTGGCAAATACTTTTTTTAATTTATTAACAGTGCTTCAATGGATTTATTGTTTTGCTTTTGTGGTTTCAATTTATATTTTATTTCTTTTTATGCTGACATCATACATACAACTTCAGAAAAACATGCCACTGTAAATGTGTGAAAATAGAGTTCATTACATAGAAATAATTTTTATGTGATTTAGTGTGAAATTTGCTAATGGTAAAAAAATTAATAAATACTGTGATACAAATTTATGGCCATGGTTTATGGTTTGGTGTGCCTCTATATGCAGCTACAGCATCCAACTGCTGCTAGGCCCCACAGGTGTCACAACCTTTAATACTGAGCCAGTTCCTTTTAACAATAGCTGCTGCTGTTTGGTTGTGTTTGGTAAACCTCCTACCACTGGGTGGTGTAGTGGTGCTGTGAATTAGACATGGTGTGCTGATTTTGCGTATGTTAAATAACACTGAAAACTCCCTTTGTTTATGGGAAAAAAGAATCACCTTACTCACTGGAGTTTGTCATTTTGTACCTTTGTTTCCATCCATTCTTCTTTTTCCACCAACTTATCTGGGCCAGATCGCAGAGGCAGCAGCCTGAGCTTAGTGTTTCACATTTTCATCCAAAGCAACAATAAGACAAAGTTTTAAAGAATGAATTCACATGTGTCACTGGTACAATTGCCAAAACAATTTTATTTCTTGCCAATAAAAGTCTTTTGAATGTCATGATTGTTGGATGTCGTGATTGTTCTTCACATCATAGAAATCTTTCTTTTTAAGTCTTTAAAAGTCTAAATGAAAACTGAAGTGACAGTGTATGAAAAATAAATGCTACATTTTTTTGTACTAAATAATGGTCACAGGTTGATCATAGAAGTCACACAGTCTGTGCGTTCTGTGATCTTAAAAGCACAATCCTGATTTAAGAGAACATAGCATTTTCACATTATGGTCTAAACACATGGACCCAGAACACCTGTCATTTTCACAGATTCCTTACAAGTTTACATCCACAAATTCAAGTGTACCGTTTCCCATTGTTTTCATCTAACCATTAGCAGTTAAAAACATTCCATTTATTAAGTTTATAGTCCAGCACCTAACAAAATGGCACAAACTGTTCAACATGTTTTCACTGAGATGCACATTTACAAGTGACAGTAAAAGAATGAAAACAGAAAGAAAGGCAGTTGAAATCACATTCATCTTACGGTAAATACTGGGACAGCAAATGTCTGTAAAAAAATGAAATAAAATAAAATATTATATATATAAATATCCATCCTAGAAAATCTTCATATATACCATCAAAAAATTATTGCACCTTTTTTCTCCTCTGTGCAATGATAGAATACTAATGGAATACTTTGTGATATGTACTAAAATTCCATCAGTATAACATTATGTGCTTATTAGATATAGCTATAGCTCTTATGCTGCTGGCCCACTGAAGGTTAGATTTAGTAAACTCTTGTTACTGATGTATTTTTGTGTGTACCAAATGTAACGGTTTCATTACACCTGATTTAAAGTGCACCACACATTCATAGATTCAGTTTCCTAGGCTAAAGTCACAGACTTCAGCTGTCCCAAAAATAGTAACTGGAAATCTAATCCCTTACACCCTGTGAACTACATTCATTCAAGTACTTTAATACAGAACAGTTTTAATGTCGAGTAAATCCTGGTAATGCCCCTGGAGGAGATGTCTCGACATATAAACTCACTTGGCAATTATGCATCTAAAGGAGGTTTGGTCCAAAAATGAAAAACACACATACATACTCTTGACCCTTATATGGGTATATATATATATAACACAGCACCAAACCTGTTAAGTTAATAAACCACTGCCAGTGTTGGGAAGGTTACTTTTAAAATGTATTCCATTACAGATTACAGAATACATGCCCCAAAATGTATTTTGTAACGTATTCCGTTACGTTACTCAATGACAGTAACGTATTCTGAATACTTTGGATTACTTAATATATTATCATGCTTTTTACAACAACGTGAATGTACTATTGCTGTGTGATTTATTACTATTATTGAAGGATACTCGCCATACTAATAGCAACTAGATTTTAAATCTTTATATAAAATGAGTAACAGTAGGGTGGACATTAGGTAAGGCTGCACTTTTTGCAGCGATCTTATACAGAAAATTATTCCGTGCGTATATAAAACAGGTCCACGGCTCCGAACCGTAGTAAAGGGACCTCTGGCTAATACGTCGGGTTCCGTGTCGGCTCGTAGCCGAAAAATAGCTTTACTTTGTTGTGTGGGTCAACTTTTCTTGCGAGAGACAGAGAGAGGCGTTGAAAGACTGCTCCAACGGAACTTGTTGTTTCGGAGGAAAACACGAACACAATCGAGTCTTAATAGCTTACTTACAACTGGGCTCGTCAGGCACTCTTCTTGGCTGAAGTGGTTATTATTATATTTACATGCTTCCACTCCCGTTTCTGCTCGATGACAACTCGTACCTTTCCACTCTCTCGACGCTCACAGACACATAACAGGTATGGGAGTCCATTCTCTCTGCAACACGGACTACACTGCCCATCAGACTACATTCTTTAGGGATATGGCTGTAACAGTCTGCTAATATTGCCTTCATACTAAATAATTTAAAAAAATTTTCTTCACGTCATTATGCAGGCCGCAAGTAGAGGCGATATGGGCCGTGAGATTGAGGCACAAGCACGAGAGCTTCTTAATGTGTGTTTTGTTTGGGTTTCCACCAGCGTGGAATTACCAAAAAGAGGGCATAGCCTAATACATAAAACAGGAAAGGACCACCGTGTAATCCATTTATTTCACGGAGTAACTGTGTTCTGAATACCACCTTTTTAAATGGTAACTGTAACGGAATACAGTTACTCATATTTTGTATTTTAAATACATAACGGCGGTACATGTATTCTGTTACTCCCCAACACTGACCATGGAACAATTTGGGTTGGTTTGACTATGGGTCGACAGTACTGAGGCCATATATAAAGCTCTGGCACGCTACATAGGAATGTAGTTTTAGGATGGTTATACATAAAATGTAAACTTGCTTCTTAATTAATATTTTAGTCAGTTCAAAGAACACTCACTATTAGATTCATAGATTGATATAATAGAGGGTACATTAGGCTGAACATGTTCTGTCTGTGCATAAAGTTTAAAATGTAGATCAAGTTTTTGTAAAACAGTAAATTTCAATAATTGTATTTTAGTGTTAAAAATTTTTGATCACATTTACCAGCGGGAACTAAAAAGAAAAAAAAAAATTTCCTCATAGGATATCAAGTTTTGTTTTTGCATTCTGCAAGAACGCAGGTTTTAAGGCACTTCAGTATTGGCTTCATTTTCACAGCCAGGAAGCTATGTCCGTGTATATAATGCTACAGACCCTTCAGTAATACTATAACAGCTTTAAGGCCTTTGGTCAAGCTGGACTTTAAGGCTTTCTTTTAGTATTATAAATATTGATATTAAAACATCTGTCATTTCATTCCTTTTTATATGTATTACTTCATAGCGCTGGTGTAGGATGTCTGGCCATTGGGTTAGGTCAATAGAAAAATATTGTAAAACAGATTAAAATACAGTCCACAATTTCTGCCCTGCTTCACATTTTCTAAAGTTGTTTCACTTTCCCAGGCCTTATGTTTGACATCCCTGCTCAAGTATAATCTAGACTTTACACAACTAGGTGGTTCATCAGTGCCTCTGTGGTGTCTTTATCGATACACAGGCAGGCACACACACCTATGTGAAGCCCGCCCCCCTGGGCCAACATGGTGAGTGAGCACATCATGTAGCAGAGCTCAGGATAGACTGGTGTCTG
>NW_005188145.1:54599-61311 GCF_000239375.1 Pundamilia nyererei | reverse complement strand
GCTCATGCATTTGTAATTGGTCCTGCACTTTTAAATAAATAAGAAAAAGATTGACACAGTTGAAATTTGATGGGTAAAAGTCACAAGCTGTGTTAATTGATACTGCATTTCTGTTTTTCATAAAGTATCATGTGTCTGCATACTTCAGTGTCTAAGGACACCTAAAATTAGTTCAACTAATTTTAACCAATTAACTAATTTGCAGAATTTCCCAATTCTGAGATTCCAGTACACATTATCAATGTATACTTTATTGATGCCCTTGGGGACATTCCTCTCTTTTAACCCATTCACTCAGTGACGCAGTGGGCACCCATTGGGCGCCTGGGGAGCTGTGACGGTACATTGCCATTCAGTGGATTTGAACCTTGGACCTTGTGATCATGAGGCAACCATTCTACCTACTGAGCTATCCCTGCCACATCAGCATTGATGATGTCAATTTATTATTATTATTATTATTATTATTATTATTATTCATTGACTAACTAGTCTCAGTGCTTGTCATAGACACTGCTCATTCCTCAAAACGCCCAGATCGATCGTGAACTACATATTTCTAGTCAGATTTTCAAATTTTGAAATTTCATGAGGAGCATCATGAGTTCAAGCACAGCATGCGACGAGCAATAAACTATTTGCTGTATATAATGATACACTTTCTCAGTATGCGCTATGGATAACACAAACATCTCAATTGTACAATGTCTGCCTCTACAGCAAGGTATTTACCTACAACTTCTTAGTGCCACCAACAACAAGCCACAGATAGTGTGTATATAGTGTGGTAGTTAGACACCTTTGTCAACACTTTGCATGAGCATTAACTAGATATTTAACAGGATTAAAACTAGAAAAAAAATGTAAGCAAGAACAAACTATAGCCAATTTAGACTAAAACTGACTAGCTGACTCCTTTTAGTGCTGATTGCTGAACAAGCTATTTTTAGCAACTGAAATCTTACTAAATCCTGAGTACTAACTGAAAGAAGATCATGCTAAAACACAGACAACACTCTAAAATAACTTCACAGCTAGCTAACAAACTTCTAAACATTTTAAGGTGGGAAGAGTTAAACTAACAAAACTAGAAAAACAAAAATGGTAGTGTGTTGAACGCTTCCAAGTTACTCAAATATTACATCAGTTAAGCGGATCTGTGTGTGTGTTTGCTATCGTTGCAGCAATTCATCAAGTAATTTGATTAATTTCAGTCTAAAATGAAACCTTAATGCAAATTCTTTGCTTTGATGCTTAGCACTCACTCATTACCATTTCATCCACATAAAACATAAACCTGCAATAGAAACTTATCTTGGAGCAACATGTGGCAGAGCCGTTACCAAGTCAGTATGTTTAGGTGGCGTGGAAAAAAAAAGTTTTTTCCTAGTGTCCAAAACAGCTGTCATCATCATTAAACTCTTTACTTGGAATTCAACCACAAGTGTTTACTGTAATGTTCAGGTTTGTAAAGCACTTTATAAAGAGGAAGTGGATGTGAAAGAGAGCAGGGCCATTGTGTAAATTAGATAAATATAGTGTTTCAGGTCCACTTTAATCTAACAATTAAGTAACTTACTTTTTTCTTGTTTCTTCTTTTTAATCCACCAAAACAAGATACAGCAAGCAGCAGGTACACCAAGTACAGCAAGAACAACTCCAATAGTTGCATTATGAGGAAGTTGAAAGCCAGCCATGGTACCTGAAACAAAAGATATGATTAATACTAGACAAGAAGAACTTAGTGCAAAGTGTTATACCAAATGGGTTCATTAGTCTGGAAAAAAAAACCCTATTCTCAGTAATGCTGTTGTAAGTAATACTTGTACATGGGGTTCACAGGTGGGAAGTAACAGTAAAAATACTTTGTTACTGTAAAGAGTGTGAAAAATTGTTTGATCCTGATTTCTATTTTTTGTATGTTTGTCACACTTAAATGTTTAGGATCATCAAACAAGTGTAAATATCAGACAAAGATAATGCAAGTAAACACAAAATGGAGTTTTTAAATGAAGATGTTTGTCACTAAGAGGAAAAAAATCAAAACCTACCTGGTCCTGTGTGAAACAGTGATTGCCACCTAAACCTGATAACTGGTTGGGAGCAACAACTGCAATCAAGCGTTTGCGATACCTGGCAGTGAGTCTTTTACAGCACTGTGGAGGAATTTTGGCCCACTCATCTTTGCAGAATTGCTGTAATTCAGCCACACTGGAGCATTTTCAGGTATGAAAACAGCCCCAGACCGTCACACTATCACTATCAATCCACAGAGTATCATAAGAGTAATATCTAATGTCACCAGGTTGGTTGGTCAGTCGGTTTCCTTGTCTGGTCGGGTGTACAGAGCAGCGCAATCAGCTGATGCGATCAGTGCTACTTTATGCAATGAAAAACGTATAATAATAAAATATCTCAGTTCGCAAGCACATCCAAACAATTTACAACACAACAGCCCACTACATACACACCACAAACATGTTTCTCACAGAGGCGCGATCAGGAATCCTATCAGCAGGTCTGCAGGGAAAGTAGGTCAATGTGTGTGAAGGGGAAAAAGTAAATATGAAAGCCCGGAGACTTCAGAGAGATGGCACATTTTTTGAAGCCCCCACCCCTCCACATCATCACTAAATTATTACTTCATTTAAGAAGTGAGTAAAAGAAAAGCACAAATGTAAAGCAGACTGTACCATGGAAATTGTGTTTTTGTTTTTACTTTTCCTGCAGACATGCTGATGGATGTCAGAATGAAATTGTTACAGCCAGGGGCAGCACAAAAGTGATCCACTTAAGCTCATTTTTCCTTTGAGTTATTGGTTCTGTTAATATTTAGCTAACATAAACGAATATAAGTCTACTGACAAACCAACCTGGTGACGTGCCATCCTGTACCAACAGAAGATGGCACTATACATGTTTTTAAATTTTTAACTTAACATTTTTCTTAAATTCAGCTCCACAGACAGTGAAACATCTCAGTTTTTGAAAGCAGCGTAAATTAGCTTTTATAAGTTCAGTGTTTCATGTCCTCTTCATAATGAACTCCATTTACAAAGCATTTTGTGTTTACTTGTGTTATCTTTGTATAATGTCTCGTGTTTAATCTGATCTGAAACATTTAAGAGGGGGCAAACACTTATTACATCACTGTAAGAAGAATATCCAGGCATCTGTTCCAGGTCTCATTTTAAAATCCTCTGTACTTTCTACTCCTTATGTTTAAAACAGGCTCGGTACTTATGATTTAAGACATTCGGGGGGGGGAAGTATCTCAGGTCACTGCGAGCCTTTAAACATCAAACTAATTTGAGCTTAAACAGTAACATTGTAACTGTTACAGTAACAGTAATTGGCTTTGATCAGTGATTGTTGATCAATGGTCATGAGAATTTGCATATTAACCTTTTCGTGCATGAATTATGACAACCTCAATCAGGATGTTTTTATTCATCTTTAGGCATGAATATAAGATTTTCTTTAAACTTATTTTTAACTTGTGAATTTGACAAACGAATACACATCAATGTCCAGTGTAGTAGTTTATGTGCAAGTATACCATCAACCCTGACAAAAATACAAGAAAACAGCCTTTGAATAGCTGTGCACTGTAGTGACCACTATGCATGAAAGAGATATTGATAAAGGACCTGACCTCCCAGCCCACTGTTCCCTCAGTGGTTCTAGTTTCACTTGTTATGCAAATGTTCTGTTTATAAGGTTGGGGAAAAATGCAGTCAGCTGAGACTGAAGAAGTCACTTGGATGAGTAATGAAACGGTTCTCCTGCAGAAACCCTTCTACGTCCAGATGAACACAATCAACCTTTGGGGATTGGCCATAAAAGCTCCCTTTCTGCAGTCCTCAGTTCTTTTTTTGCTCACTACCCTAATTTAGACACTAGCTTCCTAGACTAGATCAGCTAAGCTACAGCATGTGTTTTTGCTTTCTACAGACTTTATCACGACCACATTTTACACTGCTGACACATGCTTACATTTGGTTCTGCAAATAAATGTTTCTTTACCAGTTACTACCTCGTCCAATCTCCCTTTGTTTTATTGCTGATTACAAGCCTGTTTGTAACATTTCCATTATTTCAACAAAGCCAATTATTTGAATAACTTTCATGCATACAACTGGGAGCCTATCCAGGCTGTTATAGAGGGGGGTACACCCTCGCCAGTCTATGGCAGGGTTAACATAGAGAGAGACTTATTTGACTAAATGGGAATTTAGAATTTGCAGTTAACCTAACCCCACTAAGCGAGTGTCTTTGGGAGGAAGTCCACCAACTTTAAACTCAGGACCTGCTGCGACGCAACTGTGCTAACCACTGTGCCACCATGCTGCTTAATTCATAATATGGTGTCATTCTGTGTGAATGCAGCCTGACAGTCTGCATTCACACAGAATGATGCTTCATAATCATATTTATTCTGTCATTGCTTTACTATCTGAGAGCTGTGTCCATTGGTGAGAATGATTTTGTGTACTACACTGATGCAACTACATGAAGGCATAGTAATTATTTCTTTATCTAATTCTTTTGCAGCGGACCCCAATCCCCGGGACACGGACCGGTACCGGGCCGAGAGTGTTGAGGTTCAGGTGTGAAATTTATGGTTTTCAGGGTTTTTATCATTAACTCAGTTTCCCTGGGTCTTTTCCTGTGTTGTAGTTGCGTCTTGTTTTGAAAGAAATATTCACTCATTACCATAGCAACCAGAGAGCATTAACCCTTTAAGACCTACCATAGAACCAAGTCCGCCAGAGCTTATATTATATTTTTACCTGCTGTGGAGCCATTTTTGGGAGCATTTCAAGTTGCTATACATCAATACAACCATTATAGCCCAGATTTTAATAATATGTATTCATTAAGTGCATAGTAATTACATAAATTGCAAAAGAGTGCAATAAACTACAAAACAATTGAAAATCGTTTTTGCTTTTTTAACATATATTTCTAGTTAGAGAAATTTAAGAGGTTTATCCCTCAAAACTGTAAATACAAAAAAGTTGCACAAACTAGTTTCCCACCACAGGAAATTTATTTTGAGTGTCTTCATAGTTTTATTTTTGAAATACACCAATTTTTATATACTGCAGGAAAAACGAAAATAAATATTATATTGCAAATTTGCAAAAAAGCAGCATCTGCATCAAAATAAACTATTTCCAGCAGTGCAATATGAGTCCTAAGCATCCCAGAAACGACACCGAAAGGCATAAAGTCAAAGATAACTTTTAAAAACACAAGTATAGGCCCTGAGGCCCTGATGGTAAAAAAGACTACATTTCCGCAAAAATGACGTCACTTCCGGTTTCGGGCAGGTAATGGCGGAAATGCAAAAGTTCGCGCTGACGTCTATTCCAACAGAGGTGTTATGAACAGCTGATCGGATCGGCGTGTTTCTGGAATATTATGTTTTTGTTGCTGCAAGTGCTTTTTATGCAGTTTTTGCAAAGCTGTATGTGGAAGGAAACCGTGACCTAGGACAAGCTGATGGCATAAGATGTAAGTACAACTCCTCCGGTTTCATATGCAAAAAAAATTTTTGCGCTAGCTTACATGGTTGCAGTGCTACTGGGATTTAAAAATAGTTACGCATAACAGAGCGTTCCCGCTCCGACCGGCTCTAAAGGGTTAAGGGGCAGAGAGGAGGATGTTACTCTCAATGTTGTTGGCGCATTTCAGGAGGATGTTGCTAATAAAGTTACACAATTACACAGTGAATTTGTGTTTATTATTATATTTACAAAATACCACAGTTTTTGTCTTGGTCGTATCATTTTATTTTGTTGTATTTATCCACGACACCTTAAAGGCCGGTCCATGAAAATATTGTCTGACATTAAACCGTGGTGCAAAAAAGGTTGGGGACTGCTGTGCTAATGTACTGGCCAAATTACATAGATCAATGAAACTAATAGTTCACCAAATTTCTTTACACCAAGCAATTATTACTGACCACAGAGGCTGTATGGTTTTCTTTCTCTACCATCATTTCCCTGTTGGACAGCAGCACTCACTCTTTAATGTCCTTTCTTATTTTCCATTTTGATTGTATAATATCTTGGGAATTTCTAGGCCCTTGCCATAGGATAATTTCTACTTGCTATATAATATTATTGCTGAAATATAAAACAAATGATAGTAACTTACTGTTCAGAGATGGGCTTGGTCCTTTTCCACTGACTGCTGAAAGTACGACAAGTAGGAGAAATTTGATTAATCCAGGAGAATATAGCTCACAGTGTTACTTATGTTAAAAATATATTTTTATATATTTTATTTATTGTTTACTCTATTTAATTTGTAAAATATGTGTACACACACACACACACACACACACACACACATACACACACACACACACACGTAGGAAAATATTTAGTATACACATCCAGAAATGCATATACCGTAATTGTTGGGCTATAAGCCGCTACTTTTTCCACAAGCTTTGAACCCTGCAGCTTTTAGTCAGGTGCGGCTTTTCTATGGATTATCCATGATTTTTGTCATATCGTAAGACGATTTGTTTTGTTTGTTCCGCTGTTGTACGGCACTACGTTGCCTGGCGGAAGGGCATGTGATCAGACACACAGTATCGGGGTTCAAGAGTGGTATGTTGGTCACATGTCCATCCGCCAGGAAACATAGTGCCGTACAAGTAGCGCGAAAAACAAACTTCAAAGTAGCGCTACGC
>NW_005188145.1:44637-54130 GCF_000239375.1 Pundamilia nyererei | reverse complement strand
TATATATTGTACATATATTTATTAGTTTCAGATGTAGCCATTCTTGTATTTTGCTTGTTTACATTATTGTATTTGCACAACTCTGTTGCTTGTGAAGCTCGCACACAAGAATTTCACTCACATGTGCTGTACCAATGTACCTGCACATGTGATGTGACAATAAAAATGATTTGATTTGAAATACTCTGAGCTGCCAGTACTACTGCAGCCTGCTAGTAGATACACAAATGCTATTAATTTGAAAATCCTAAGTGACATCTTTCTTGAGTTATCTCATTCACAAGATATGTTTAGAAAACTTTACCGTCAAGATCACTAAAATTCAAGCTTGTCCGAGATTTTTTGTAAATGCGCCTATGGCATTAATTTTATAATCCTACATCACATTTACTGGCTACAAGCCTTTTGTCCTTCGGCCTTTTACAGCTGAGGGTAAAAGGCAACATTGATGTATACTCAGGATCTTGGATCCAGATTAGGGCTGCAACAATTCATTGAGTATTTCTAGTAATTTGATTATAAAAAATGTTGGACACAAATACTTTGCTTTGATGCTTTGTTTAAGGAATTGCTTTGTAACGCACATTTTTCACCACAGAAATGCAAAAATGAGCATTTTGCCCACATTTGTGACTAAAAACAGACCTGCAATAGAAATGTGTTCAGGGGCAGCATGTGAATAAAAGCGTTTCCCGCACAGCCTGCAGTTTTAAACAGAAACATCGACAACACAATGATGATGATGCTGCTGACACAGTTTAACGTGGAGCCTGAGTTTGTTTAACACCGCAAAGAGCAAAGAGACGGAGCCGCTACAGAGACACTGAGCTCAGGTGGAGTGAAATAAAATGTGTTTCTAGCGTCCAAACAGCAGTGCTGTTCCTGGAATCACCATGAAGAGACACCCATTAACAAAATATATCTAACAGTAAAAAAAAGTTGAATAACTAATACGACTAGAAAAGCACTATATGTTAGTTTATCTACTTATTACCATTAAATTAATTATTTATGCTGCCATTTACCACTTCTGATGGAATTGTACATATTTTATTCAAAATAGTAATAATATGCCACTAGCCTCAGTGTACTTACCAGTGAGATTTATAACACAACTGTCTTCTGTTTTCTTTGATGTACGTACAGAGCACTTGTAGATCCCGAAATGAGACTGAGAAACCACCAGTTGCAGTGAACAGTTCCCTTTTGGTAGTTCTTCTTTAAAAACAGATGTTTTTCCTTTATAGATGCTGTCTTGGTTATAAAGATCATCATTTCCTTTTCTGTACACATGGACCTCAGTTGTCACATTTACCATCCACTCCACTCTAATGACATTGGTTTGAGGATCAGTGTAACACGGCAGAATCACTGTGTCACCGATTTCTGCTTCCATGGTTTTTGGAAACTTCAAGGAGAATGAGCCTGAAAAATAAAGATAAAAATTTAAAAATAGATCATTTTAATGAGCCTTAATACAGTCGGCAGCAAAATACAAAACTGAAGATAGTTAGTAACTTGACCCTCATAATGGAGTCATAACCTCTGACAGCCTTCATTTGCAAGATAAAACAAGCAAGAGTATGTTCAATTTAGGGCTGATGTCAAAGATAAAGAAAGCTAAATATTTTCATTGTACTTGCACATCATGTTAAAATTGAAGTTAAAAAAATATTCTCTTAAATGCAAAAATAAATATTCTGAAGTACAGTCAAGGGTCAAATAAAAAAGGTGAAGATGGAATCTGAATAAGGGTCTCCTGGATGAGTTGGAGTTAGTGTGGGTTCAGGTGTATGTGTTCTTTGTGCATGTGTCTGCATGTTTAAGTGTGCTAGTGAATGAGTGAGTTGTCTGCAAGCCTTTAAAGTTGTAAGTGGTGTGGGTTATATGATGTATATAATATGCGTGTGTGTCAATAATTCTAAAGTTTGCCCTGCGCTTTGATGCTAAATTTTGTTGTGCTGATAACAAGATGCTACGATGGTGTAGATGCTGAGAATGAATGGTAATAATAATAATAATAATAATAATAATAATAATTGACCCATGTACATTTTTTATCGGCTTTTATTTTTATGTTTTCAAAAATCAATCAAGTTGTATAAATATAATACTTCATTTTATTCCACTTTGAAAAATGTTATAAAAGCCTTGAAATAAAATGGCCTAGTACACCCAACCCGCACCTTTAGATTCGCTGGTGCGTGCTGGACGTCATCACTGCAATAGAAAGTGGAACGACGGCAGTCAACGTTCTGTAAGCTGCCTAATTTAAAGAGGACAGAAAACACTAAACATATATAGGCTAATTTACACCATTGGGGCCATGTTCTCAAAAACTTACACAGATGTAATTCTGTGTAGCTGGGTTAAAGAAATAAGTGCTTAAAACAGGGGTCGGCAACCTGCGGCTCTTTTGTCCTTATACTGCGGCTCCGCGTGGTTTGGGAAAATAAATTATAAGTATTTAGCTGAAGTGTATTTTATTTGTGTTTAGTTCTTTTTTAACTTGTAGTTCTAAATTGGAAGATTATTGTGATATTGAAATATAAAAATAAAATTATATCTTATTATTTTTTCATCGCTCAAAATAAGCGTCACACTAGCGGAAGCCGGTGTACCCGCCGAAACGCCTGCATTTATCGAGACTTTCAAACCCAGGTAGGCCAGGTATGGATCTTCGGATCCACATTATGTCAGCAGCTGTTCTCCACCGTGAACTTTGTTAAAAACAAACACCGCTCACGCCTCACAGATGACAGCTTACAGTCCTGCGTAAAGATGAAAGCCCCGATTTGCAGACGCTGTGCGCAGAGGTTCAGGAGCATAAGTCTTATTGTAAACATATCACGACAGACCCGACGATGTTTGCATGAACATGCTTTTCAGCATCTCTTTATTGACCACTTTTCACACATGGTTGCTGTACGCATACAGCCGGCTGCAGCTTTGCAGCTCACAGCTCGACACACACCAACACAACAGCAGAGAGAGCACAGACGTTAAGGCGGCGAGGCGTGATTGCGGGTGCCGACCAGGTGCATCCGACTCCCCTTGCAGTGGCGCTGCAGACCACGCCCCGCCACACACATTAACCAGGTAAAATACATATTTAGGCAAAATTTTGCAAATATCTATTTTTCATTTTTCAGCAGCATAGTGCTTTTTTCCAATTACTTTTTAAAAGTCAGGTCAAGGCTCCAAAATCCCAAAGGCGATATAAGGCTGGCAGCTCACAACAGTTTTTCTTTGCTATGTGGATCATTTTAGTTCAGGTTGGTGTCTTTCCTTTTGTTATATTTCTTTAAGAGTTCAAAATGTGTTCATTACATAAATAAAATGTAATTTTCTCTGTAGCACTTCATGGATTTCATAAGCAACACACCTTAGTTGCTCTGTGGATTCTTTTAAAAAGCAGTTAAAAACTTTTCTGTTCAAACAAGCCTTTTGTTGATCTACGTATTTTATATTCTTTACATTATTTACATTTGATCTTTTACATATTGTGTATAATGTCTATTGATTGTATTGTTTATTTTAATATTTGTGTACAGCGCTTTGTGACTGCCTGTCTGTGAAAAGCGCTTAATAAATAAACTTTACTTACTTTAGTTGTTCACACAAAGCATAAAGTAAAAAAAAAACAATATATACAGTGTTATCTTCATTTTAGATTTCAAAAAGTATTTGCGGCTCCCAGTGTTTTCTTTTGCGTGGAAACCGGGTCCAAGTGGCTCTTTGGATGTAAAAGGTTGCAGACCCCTGGCTTAAAGTGTTAAAAAATGTGAAATGGATTGTGACCCAGTCTTTGTGGCGCGTCGGTCAGTCATGCACCTTTTTATTTTTGCAACTTGACATCACAGGTGGCAGGTATAAATGGCTGCATCTGTGTGATGACAGTGCACCAGTGAGCAAAGCAACCACTGCAGAGGCTATGTTGGTGCTGGTCACCATGTAAACACAAGTGTTTCTCACACATTTGTGACTAAAAACAGGCCTGCAACAGAAACATATCTAGGAGCAGCATGTGGATATAAATTATGATGATATTAAACCCACATAGCCCCCAGTTTCAAACAGAAACACTGCCATTACAGAGACCGTGAGCTCAGACCGAGTGAAAAAACATTTCTTTAGCTTCCAAAACAGCAGCATCTGTT
This sequence comes from Pundamilia nyererei, assembly GCF_000239375.1. Lineage (NCBI taxonomy): Eukaryota > Metazoa > Chordata > Actinopteri > Cichliformes > Cichlidae > Pundamilia > Pundamilia nyererei. The sequence goes on along the minus strand of NW_005188145.1, from coordinate 49,970 downwards.
CCTGTCATTACCATTAAAACCTTTATGGCGACTGTTGTTGTGATTTGGTGCTGTATAAATAAATTGAACTGAGTTATTACAAAGCATTTTCCTAACCAAAGAATCCGCTCTTGGTTGTTCATTCTTACTTATAAAATAAACAGCGTATTTACAGCGTACCTGGCATTCGCACATTTTTTTTCTGTTCAAATTCTGGGCCTTACTTAGGTCTTCCATCGCCTAGCATTCATAAACTACACAAGCTTCATCCTGGTACATGGCTACATGTTTGTTCCAGCTAGGTCTGATGTTAGGGTTCTTATGCCTACATTGTAAGTGGTAAACTGTTTGATAAACAGAGTAGAGAATATAATGATACACGGAGCGCAGTTTGTTTATGGACAACATTCTTACAGTTGACATCCTTGCACAAAATAGCTTATTTGGGCAAATAGTTGTTGCTCTTTAGTAGGGGTGGGTTTTGATAATTGATTTTTTGATTAAATTCGATTCCAGCTTGGATAACATGATATCTATTCATTAAAATCCTGAATCGGCTGCAGTTTTTTCTCTCTCCAACCAAATTTGACTGAACCAGCAGCAAATGAAGATCCAAACTTCACATTTCACTTCACATAAACAAACTTTTGCTGTTTTGCTTTAATCTCGATAAAAAAAATAAATAAATAAAAAAAATCAGACTTCCTGCACAGCTCTCTCTGTGTACTTCAAGAACAGTTTCCTAAAATGTTTCTCTAAAAATCTCTTGTTTCTGCATTATTCACGTGCTTATTTTGCACAAGTCTACCGTTATGTACAGCGCTGTCGGCCGCTATTATTATTATTTTTTTTAATTTAACTGACTTCCAACAAGAAAGCCTCATTTCTGCTGTTCAATACTGCAGAAATTTAAACCTTTTTAAAATTAAACAAAATTGCAAAATCCTTGGCTGTGTCTCTAATAAAACCTCTGTAACTTTGCTCTGCTTCACTTCAGAAGCATCAGGTAATGATCATATGTAGATTCGTGGTTTTCTTCAGTTGTTGTTCTACTGCAGAATATTTTAAGGTTATCTGCTATAAAAACCCAGTCCACGAAAATCTCCTTCATGTTTTTCTGTGTTTTATCCTCATTTACTTGGAAACAAAGGCATCTGCTGTGATGCTCACACCTCAGATGAAGTCTCACAAGTGTCAGCTTTCTTTTTATAGATATAAAAAAAATGGATATTTACTTATAAATGATCAGAATTATAATATTTCTGACTGTCTGAGGCACAATTTCCCCAATTCAAATCGAATCGATTCTAGAAATCACTGACAATACCCAGTCCCACTCATTAGAAACAGGCTAAGAAGTCGTCTTCACTAGATGCTGACCAGTCTAATTTTACAGTGGTAGCAATATTATTTCCAGTTGTTGCTGGCATTTGATCCACATTCACAGTAAAACCAAAAGGTATACGGTCTGAATCAGTTACCTCATACTTAATAGTCATGTTTTCTAAATATGCATGTCCATTAGCTGTACAGATACAGTGGTCCAGCCATGGTGTACTATGCCAGGCTTCACTTATTCGTAGGAAGTAACACTTTGGTAGACAGGATAAAATTATCATCTTCACAAGAATTTCTGTATGAAAGATCAGCACTGAAATCACACACAACATATATAATGTAAGTGTCGTTAGGCCACGACAGTTGTAAGATAGCACCCGAACAGATATCTGATACGTTAGCACCAGAGGGAAAACGTCCCTGCTGGATCTGCTTTAGCTGTGTCATGCTTAAGCTAAAAGCTATGCTAAAAGCAGTGAGACCATCAGAAAGAAGGCTAGATAAGTATGTACTCACTCCATCAACCTTTATAGAAAGAATCAAATTCAGTTCACCTGGCTCTAAATCCGTCGCAATGGCATCTCCAACAAAGAAATGTAGCAAAAGCAGAGGTATACGGTTCAAATCCATTATCGGAGAACAGGTGACAACTACAGCCCAAGTGCTGGGCTGACTGACAATCTTTGACCCGGAAGTGGCGCTACCTCAATTATCAATGAGCTTCTTGTTGCATTACCGCCACCAACTGGTATGGAGTGGACAGGAACGTCTCTCCAAAAAAAAAAAAAAAAACCCACAGAAAACAAAAAACAAACCATCAGATTCTCCCAAACAATTTACTCTTTTAAAAACTGGAAAAGGGACTGATAACTTTAACTTCTTGAGTCCTTTTGCAGTAAGTCATTAAGATCCAGTTTCATTTTTATGTTACTGAGGTTTTGGGTCAGTTGTCTTTGCTCCACCTGATACTTCCGACAGTGTAATATAACATGTTCTAGTTTCCTCTTCTCTAAATCATCAACAGTGGCAACATGTTTGCCTCCTATGAATAAAAGACCTGTCTTTTAACTTAACGAGTGTTACGTCCTCACAAATCACGTCTGGGGGAAGGGGTGGGGAACAGTAGCAAACAGGTCCGGAAAAGAATGAAAGGGAAACAAGACAGAGGTGTTTAGCATATAATATGTTTTTTATTACAAATATAACCTTAATATAAAGAGACAGCAATGCCGCTCTATCAATAAGACCAAAAACCAGAAAAAGATCGCAACAACCAAACCAACAAAGAAGGAGGCAGCAAGCTCTACTGCTGCCGCATGCCCACACTACTCACTTAAGCAGCTACTCTCCCCACTGCTCCCACTTCTCCCACAACTCCACACCATGGCCACATCACACAGTGGGACCTTTGTGGTGCTCTACCTGCACTATACAGCGTTCAGGTAGAGCACCTCTTTCCCCTCCTGAGTCACCTGACGGTGTGACAGAACACCCAAGTCTTTGCTTCAGTTTTCCCCCTCATCTCCAACATAGTTTTGTTTTGTTCTGTTTTTCAAAATGATGGTTACATTAGAGTAAATAAATAAATAACAAACGATCATAGATAATAGGCAAGATTATAATAATACAGAAAGCAAATGCAATTTGTCTTTTTTCACAGCCATTGCCCACCAGTATCGCCATTATGAACCTGTATGATCTCTCCCTCTGTGCAGCTACACTCAGCATCACCTCCAACAGCCTGAAGTTCTTCCAGTATGACAGAATTAAAGTGAAGTGTGTGGCAAACTCCACTGGCTGAGAAACACTGGCTCAAAGACTGAGGAAAGCACATTTGGCTGGGGAACCCCAAGTGAGTCGTCCTGCATCATCGAGGATGCCTATGTGTGTTCTGGTGTTGTGTCTGACAATGAAAGGTAAAAGAAACAAAGACCTCCAAGTCATTACTTTGCCCGCTCCAGCTCCTACAACTAAATGCAAACAGTATGGAAGAGGGTTAGCTCGACCCACTACAACTTCCAAGCTAGCAAGAACTATCTATTCATGCTAGCATAGACTGTGCCTATAACACATATGTGACACACACGTACTACACATTTACAGCATTTAGCAAAGACAGGCACAATGATCACAATAATCACAATAATTGAACTAAAAAACACACAATCAGCAACATCAGGGTCGCTAAATATACATTATATGTGTGTTGTACAGTGTCTGGAAATAAATGACACCAACCTTTCCCACAGGGGAATTGTAGAAAAGGGGAGAGGCCAAAGGGGTACACTGTATTTATAGGGTTGCACCAAAGAAGCAGAAGAACAATGAGGAGGGGCTCTAAATGATAATGAACATAACTACAGGCTTGAAGGTCCTAAAAGTCAGGTTTAAACTGGCAAATAAAATTTGTGTAATTAAAACAATATGTAATTCATGACCCGGTTAAACCTATCCGACAGATACTGGAGTGTACTGGTGTTAATCTAAGGAGTCCAGCAATAGCATCACCATCACAGTGATTGGTAATGTCATAGGTGGATGTTTTATAATGGATAGGGTAATAATTCTTTCTGATCTCCAAAAGTTGATTCTGTTCATCTGGATGTAGCGTTTTGTGGGAGAAACATTTCGTCACTCATCCAAGTGACTTCTTCAGTCTCAGCTGACTGCAGGTTTCTTAATCTTAATTATTTGCACAATTACGATTAAGGAACTGACCTCCCAGCCCTTCCTTCAGTGGCTGCTTTCAGTCATTATGCAAATGTACTGTTTATAAGATTGGGGAAACCTGCAGTCAGCTGAGACTGAAGAAGTCACTTGGGTATTTTTATTATATTATTGGATATATGATATTATTGGAATTTCCTGCAGAAGATGACATCATCCACAGTAAAAGACAGAAAAGTGATGCGCTCGCACATTTTATCCACAAAATAAAAAGTGCAGGATGTCTTCCCCCTGCTAAATATCCCCCATCAGAGGAGCAGGTGATATTCATGGTCCACTATGTTCAAAGAAAGTAAAAGAAAATTGATGACAGTACACACAATATTCAAATTGAGGTTTTAAATGGTGCATTGATTTGTAATCAAAAGCATTTCAATGACATCACCACCAGGGTCAGCTGTTGGTCAGTTGGCAAGGTCATATCTGTATGATTGATATATGTGAAGGGAAGAGACTTCTTCTCTCCCCATCTGACAAAATTAACCTTTTTGTCTCCGTATTCATCCATTCAGATTTAACAAAGTCTCTTTCACAGCTCTTTACTCATCCAAGCTACACTAATGTATGCAGTGTTGGAAAGATTTCTTTTCATCTCTACAAGGTTAAAGATGAATGTGAAATGTCGCATGTGTCCTGAGTTCGAATATTTTAAACTGTGAAATAAGGCTGAAGAATACAAAAAAAACATTGACTGGAAACAGGAAATATAAAACTCACAGCAGTTATCTACAATGATTACTGTGAATAACCTTTATTGATGTAATTTGGATTAAAGAGGAATGTTTTTACTGCTGTACAACCATCAAAGCAAATATGTTGTAAGTAAAGTGATTAACCACTAGGTGACACCAGAACATTTTGATGTTAAACTTTAGCACAGATAACATGCACAACCTTAGCCTAAATAAATGCAAAGGTCTTGCATGTCCAGCATAGGGTACTTGATGGTTTTCTTTTAATGTTATTTTGGGGGTGTGCGTTGTGTATGTGTGGGCAGGCAGTGTCAGGATGTTTTTTAAATGTGTTAGAGTTTTCTTAGAGAAACAAAGTCATCTTTAAAACAGGATGATGATCGCACCAGTCTGCCTCATGATCAGTAAGAAAACTGACTTTTTATTCCATATTTGTCAACAACAGATCTTTGTTTGTTTCTACAGGGAGTGCAGAATTATTAGGCAAATGAGTATTTTGTCCACTTCATCCTCTTCATGCATGTTGTCTTACTCCAAGCTGTATAGGCTCGAAAGCCTACTACCAATTAAGCATATTAGGTGATGTGCATCTCTGTA
>NW_005188145.1:5959-10429 GCF_000239375.1 Pundamilia nyererei | reverse complement strand
TTAAATACATAGAAGGAGCAATCAGGGAATGGACCACAGGAGGGAAACACAGCTGGGGCAAATTAGACCTGACGAGACAAGGAAACGTAAACTGAACACACTAAGATAACACAGACTTTCAAAGTAAAACAGGAAATACATGACAGTCACGGAAAAACAAAACACTGACAACACCGAAACGTAACACCTTCTTCACTGTTTTGTTTATGTGTACCTTAGTCAGACCTTTGTTGACCAATCATATGTGATCAGGCTTTGTTTGCTTACAGGTAAATACTCACGGAGGGTAAAAGAGGGAATGCATTAGCAGAAATGGAGTGAAGAGACTCAAGACTTGAAAAAAGCAAAAAACAAAAAGAAGAAAAAAAGAAAGAAAAAAGAAAAAAAAAGAGAAAAAGAAAAAAAAAGAAAAAAGAAAAATAATCAAAGACTTTCAGTCCGATACATGTCACCTCCTCTTTGATCTATGACTCAGCACAGTTGTGGGCAGTGACTGAATGCTGTTATCATCACTATAAATCTGTGTAAACAGAGCAAATAAGATTTGGCAGATATGTTGCTGCTGTGAGATTAATGGGAGGATAAGTGTTCTTAGAAGACTATGGTTAGAAAAAAAAAAGTTGACATATTGATTCTGTGTTTTTCAGGTAATGATAATGATAACACTAACAACCCTGTTAGTGCCGGTGCCATTGGTGTCATTGTTGGTGGGGTTGTCATCACTGTCATTGCTGTCATTGCTGTCATTGCTTGGTGCAAATTCTAGAAACTTTGGCAAAAGTGTAAGTAACAGTTTTCTTCTCTTTTAATTAAAAAAAACATCTTACAAAAAAAAAAACAACAACAACAACAAGAAAAAAACTGAACAAACCTGAACAGATTTGTGGCACTTTATAAGTTATTACCACTCAATTACCTGTGGTAGTTTCTGTGTAATAAGGGTTTCTGTGTAATCAGGCAGTGTTGCAATTTGATAATATATAATATGGTAAATTACATGTTTAAAATGTCCAGTACAGAAAAATAAGATGCCATCCATATTCTCCTGTTTGTCCAGTTCAGGGTTGTGGGTTGAAACACCACAGGCCTCTGCTGCGTTCGTCATTGATTGACCTCTAACCATCCAAAGATTCAGCCTCTCCTTCAGCAAGTAACGCCAAGCAAGCCACTTGCATATTGAAAAATCCAAAGGAAAAAACAATGTTAAAGCAAGCACTGTCAGTTTTTTGAGCAACAATTTTACAGATACAGTGTCCTGTTAAAAAAGGCACTGTTATAATTTGTGTATAAAGTAAATAATAACTACTCTTTTGCTTTTTCTAAAATATCATATTGGAATATTCAATGTCGATCATTAGAAAAGAGCCACTCAGAAATTCGCTGTGAGTGGATAGCTATGTTATGAGGACTTGCATCCTAGATCCATGTTTATATAAACCAATGGACTGGTTTCAACTCCAACTTCAACAGCATAGGTCAATGGCTCAGATGTGTGGTGTCCTCAGAATATAGCTCCACCCAGTGACTTTTGTAGTGGTTTATTTCTAATAATATAATCTAAATATTCCAGTGCATTCCAATATGTCATTTTAGATAGAAAAAAAAAAGACAAATTAATAATTTTACTTTACACACAAATTATAATGCTGCATTTTTTTTTTTATATGACAGTCTGTTTCTGTGAAATGGTTGTTCAAAGACCTTCCAAACAGCGGCTTGGTGCTGCTTGCTGCAGGAGAGGCTAGATCTGTCAAGACCTGCTGTTGCAGATCATGTGAGGCGAGGTGCAGATCCAAGCGCAGACAAGGATAAGAAATAAGCAAAGATCAGAACTTCCTGCAGGTGAAACGAGGGACCAGAGGGGCAGCACGCACAGGGTGTGCAGTAACACAACAGCGGGGAGCACGAGCACAGACGTCGGAGGGAAGCACGCACACGGGGTTCGAGGGAGCAACGGGGAGTTATTGTGTTTACAGCTTTCCACTGTAAATAAAGAGCACTGTTTGCATCGCAGAGTCTGCGTTTTGGGTCCTCCTTTCCCCACATCCCCACGGTCTGTCCCCCAGACCGTGACAACAAAGGGGTGATAATGAAAGTGGAAACACATGGGAGCACAGCAGGAAGAAATTAAACATAACGAGACAGCGGAAGCAAACTGAACACAATGCAGATGAGATAAGGTATCGTGAAAATAAAAACAGGAAGTGGAATGCAGACTGAAACCCAGACAAGGACATGTACACTTGACAATAGAGCAAAGGAAAGACTGACAGTAACAGACGCACATGATGGACTGGAGAGACAAAGGATGAAACACAAGAACGAGAACGTGGGAACAGGTACGGGAGATCAAACAAACACATGAGCAAGAGGGTGAGGGACGCAGAGAGGGAGAAGCATGGAGGGAAGGAGAGACATGGCTAGAAAGACAAAATGACAAAACAACATGAAGACAAGACTGACTTAACTGGGAGACACTGAGGAAGGGCACACAGATGAAACAATGACATAAAAGGGAACCATAAAACACACAAGACAACCCAAACAACAAGATAAACTCAAGAGTGGTAGAAATTAAACTAGTAGAGAACATAAGTCAGTGAATATCAAATAAACAACACTCAAAAACTGTCATATAAATATAATATTATATGATATAAATATGAAAAGATCATTTCTGATTTATGATGCCCAAACATGAAATATGAAACTAAATATAAAACACTGGGTCAACCGAGGTACTCTGACAGGATCTTTGGATGCTTAGAGGTCAGTTAATGATGACGGTGGCATTCATCCTGTGCAACCCTGAATTAGACAAGTGCGAGAACATGGCATTGTATTTGTGTGTACTGGACATTTTAAACATGTCTTCCACTTTCTTTCCTATCTGAAATATTTTTAGCATATCATGTATTGTCATCCAGATATAAACTATGCTGTGAAAGAGGATTCTCTACACTCACATGTGAATCTAATGTATTAATATGTATTATTCCTTTAAACTGACTTGGGCAAAATGCTAATAATTAATTCCAGTTCCCTCAAGACTTCCTGATGCTTGTTTCAATCATTAATTATGAATACGGTATTAACTTCCTGGTTATTACACAGAAACTACCACAGTGTTGTCATCAGTGCTATTCTCATGCAATATAAAAACAAAAACCTCCATGTTACCTCATACTAAATGTAAAATATATGGCTACAGTTGCTGTATTATAAAATTTCTGAAATCTCCAGTCATTATAAATTTTCATCCTAACATCACTCAATGCAATCTGTAAATGTTTGGCATCAATAAACCTCAATCAGATTGATATGAATACACCTGCTTGACAAAAGGTGTCTAATATCAGACCTACAAGAGTCTTTGTTTACAATGATCTGGATCCTTTATATAGATCAAGAAATAAAAGTTCAGAAATCAGTCTGCTAAAAATATAAATGTATGACATCTCATATAACTGAAGCGTGTAGTGCTTGGTGATCTGCTATAGCTTAAAGCTATTCAATGTGAATTTTATTGGCCCTCTCAGCTCAAAAGAAAAACTGCATAATGCATGATGAATTCTTTAACATACCAATACTTTCTCTCTTTAGTCTTTCTTGCTTTTAATTTGAGATATTTCTTGTTTTCCACAACCTAAGATGTAAGTTTGTTAGCTTAACCACATGTTGACCAGTGTGTCCAAACAACATAATATGTTAATGATCAATTTTGAGAAGCAAATAACTTGTTTTATGTTGCACAGGAAGAAAAAACATAGGACAAAGCAATCATCCAAACAATGAGCAAGCAGAACCACAACAAGAAGAGATTCGACTGAGAGAAGAGCAAGAACAGCCAAACTGACAGCTTGTCCAACAGCTTGGTCTCACAGCAGAATGTAAATTTATCTCAAAAGAACTGTGTGTTGGTTTTTGGTCATGGACATTTTTTAAGTTAACAATACATATGTGTTTAGAGACATTTGATATGATTGTGCAAGAAACATCTCCTGGATGCACTGGCATGCATCTTTAGTGATGTATCCTGGGGTCATTAGGCATTTTGGATCTTGCAACATCATACACGCAGCCGGGGGTGATCGCCACGGATCAGCCCTCTTAATTCACAGCCACCTTGTGGCTTTCCCTGCCGCTTCACTCACAGCCTGGATGGACCTCTTCTTCATTGCCCCAGCCACACCCAGCTGGTCAAGGACTTTGCAGAGTGATCATCCTGCAAAGCCCTTACAACCCACTACTATGGGCTCATAGAGTGTCTCCCACCCCCTTCCCTGCACTCCTGCACTCGTTCCTGGTACTTGTCGCGTTTCCTCTCGTTGGCCTCCTCGATCCGCTCTTCCCAAGGCACTCTGAGTTCCAGCATGATCAGATGACTACCTGGCAAATAAAAAAACAAAGACTAAAAATAGACACACACACACACACACACACACACACACACACACACACACACACACA
>NW_005188145.1:2718-5939 GCF_000239375.1 Pundamilia nyererei | reverse complement strand
ACACACACACACACACACACACACACACACACACACTTGTTATTAATTAAGATATTGAGGTGTAAAAATTTGTTCCATTTGGACCTCTACTTTCAGAAGTTTTAGTCCTTAAAAACTGGACATGAAAAAAAATCTTGATGATGTATTTGAAAACAAAGATGAGGCAGTTTATGTCAAGTAACACAACAAAACTGGACTGTGTGTCCACAAACACTCATTGGGTAATTTTATGAAGTATTTCTCATGTGAAACCTTGAAACTGTTAGTTAGATCCTTGGTGTTTGCTTTATCCTTGTTGTTAGGGTTATATTGTTGATTGTTATTTATGCTTAGAAATATGTACTCAGAAATGCTTAGTCGATTATAATCGATTGCATAATGATAGAGGTCTGATCCTTAACAGTCTGCAAAGACTCTGTGTGCTACCCAGAGCACTCTGGCATACGCACACATCTTAAGGTCATGAGAGAGGTTGTACCTTCTCTTAATGAGTTATGGTATAGGAGGACACCTACTCTGTATCTGTTTAAGTACAAGTGCCTTTTGATTAGGTGGACTGCCGGACTCCTGGCACCAGCTTTGGGGAGTCTTCACAGGGTCACATCTTGACCCCACACACCCACACACATACCTATACGACACACAGAAAAGGTACTCTTTGTTCACATGTATGCCTATGTAAGACGTCATGGGTTAATGAACGTATGCATATTCATGTAACGACAATAAAGAGCAGTGCTACGAGGGAGCAGACGAGAGCAACTGGGGTCAAGCGAAGGAACGGCGCTCGTCACTGTTCTCTCCTTCGTGCACAAGTAACACAAAGAACTTTGGTGACTTGCGTCTTGCTTTTGCTGTTGTAGTAGAATTGTCTTGTTCCAGCAGTGGGTCTGTGCCAGGCAGACCCATCACTTGTGTGGTGATATGTATTTTTTTTTCTCTGCCAAAAAACAACTTATGTTGAACTTTGAACTGATATAAATTAAAGAAAGACATTTTCTACTGAAAATGAGGAAGAAGAAAAGACTTCACAACTCACTGAGTTTAAACACATATTACCAGAGCTATGAAAACAAGAAAAACGGCATACATGCAAGCTACATGCAATTACAGCCTATTTCATTTAATTGCTATATTAATTGTTATATTGCTGCTAATCAGTATTCTGTGTTTGCACAGATCTACAGTATGGATTTAACGTCGATTCCCAGACGCCTTCAAAACTGGATTATAGATGGCAGACAGTTGGCGTCATAGGCCACCACCTCTGTTCAAAGATGGTCGCTCACAGTGATTTCAGTGATCATGTGATTTCCTGAGGTCAGATGGCCCAGAGTGTGAGTGGGCGTTAAGGCGTCACAGTGGACATAAATGGCTTCTTTGACCTCAGGAAATCACATGATAGGGTGGGGCCAGGTTTCACAATGAGCTCACCCGAAACCCTGGCTGATTGTGACCCACACCAGTTTTCACACCTTGGCTCATGTGATTAGTTAGAGGATCATCAGGGGTCCTTTGTCCCTCTTTTGGGGGGAAACTCCCACAGGGCTTAAATCTGGGACTCTCCACCATTTGACTCTTAGAACTGAAGAAGCTTCTCGGATGAGAGGTGAAACGTCTTCAAGCAACTTAAAGAAGTCCAGACGCTTTTCTTTCCAAGCTCCTTAGATCAAGATATCACATATTTGCAAAAGTGCTCCGATGTTTTCAGAGACGTCTGTTACCCACCAGCTCGATAGCTCGCCGGGAGCTCGAGGGTCACTAGAGCTGCCGAGAACGGCAAACTCCCGGCACATCATCTTCAGAGCAACGCGGTCTTTCGCTACTCTGGTTAAACTTGATATATAAGTCACTTAGATAACTTGAAAATGTTATTGTTTGGCTTTTTTCAGTGTTTTATTTGTTCAGGAGTAAATCGGTTTGGCTGGATTAAAGTCATTAGATTAGATTAGATAAATTAAAACTTTATTAATCCCTCGGGTGGGTTCCTCCGGGGTTTTCACACAGCTGAATAAACGTCAAACAGAAAACTGATTAAACAGAAGTGTGAGATGGTCGGGAATTTACGCAATCGTCCTGTTATATTTTAGATAGCGAGGAGCAGACGGCCGAGTTGATTAAACTCCAGCGAGACAGCGCTGACGCAAATCTAAAGGCTAGACTGTCCGGCCTTTACGTCCGGCCTATTGGACCTTCTGAGGACCCGGCCCACGTAGACCACGAAGGCCAGGTCCTCAGGAAGATACAGCCCATGGTTTTGGACACGCCAATAGTGTCCTTGTTGAATTAACCACTATCCAGATTGATATCTGTTTTTGTGTGCACAATGAGCATTTTTGACTGTCTAGACTCTGAAAACTCCATAAGCTCTTACATTGCACTATATCAACAAAACATACTTTTATGCTCGGGATAACCACTACATTATACTCTTTGTTGTTGCTGTGTGACTCTCTCGTCCACATAAACACACAATGCCCTGAGAGAATTTCTTCAGATTTTAATTTGGACTGCGAAATTACCTTGAAATAAACTTTCAATTTTGGTGATTTGTGTGATTTCTTTCTTAATAGGCCTTAGTAGACTATTATTTCACAAATTTGCACAGACATGTTGGTAAACTGCATCTTGGTGTTAATAGTTTTTAACCTGGTGCCTCTGAGCACTGTATTGACATCTTTTTTACAGTATGTAAATATTTTACAGAATCCTTGGGTACAATGCAAGCTTAAGACATTTAATATCAATTCTTAGAAGTGCAGCTTTTTAGACAATCTGTGTATGTTTTACTTGACATCAAAGTTGTGATGAGCAACTTCTTTTATTTTATTTTCTTGTTCTATTTGTTTTATTGACCACTTTTTAATACAAAATTGGCATAAAATGCCAAGATAAAGTATGCAAGACTTGGTTGCCTCAAATAGCCTTTGGCAAGATTTCTTCGGGATTTACCACTAGGCGTTACCAGAACACCTAATACTTGTTATTAATCTCTGTTTCTCTCCCACAGCATGTTTTCCTTCTCTCACCCCTCGCAGCAGATGGCCGTCCCTCCCTGACCCTGGTTCTGCTGGAAGTTTCTTCCTGTTAAAAGGGAGTTTTTCCCTCCCACTGTCGCCAAAGTGCTTGCTATAGGGGGTCATATGATTGTTGGGTTTTTCTCTGTATGTATTATTGTAGGATCTACCTTACAATATAAAGCCTTGAGGCGACTGTTGTTG
>NW_005188145.1:0-1336 GCF_000239375.1 Pundamilia nyererei | reverse complement strand
CCATTTTTTGAGTATTGGTTAATCTGATGAGTGCTGTGAAACAAGTCTTTTAGTGCTGACAGACATAAAGTACCAGTTGTAGTCAATCATGATCACCCATGAAAAGCTGACCGTGCCACTTACTAAAAGATTTAAGTGTATATATATTGAACCTGAAAGTATTCTTTTGATGTGCAGTGCAGATTTGAAAAAAATCGAAAATAAATTCAAATTTGTGCAACCAATTACTTTTTTTTGAAATGGAATAAGGTTAAGATTAGAGATTAAAGTGGAAAGAAAACATTTCAAAGAAATCATTAATCTTGAGCCCCAAAGTGGTTTCTGAGCTTCCTGCGCTAAAATGAAATACCCAAAATTAATTGATTATTTCTCCTCAAATACAAATTCTGTGCTTACAATTTTGGTATCAAAATAAAATTAAGCAGAAATTCATTAATTTTATTACCATGCTTAAAAATGCTTGTTTTTTTAATACATTTTTGAAGAATTAACCACACATTTACATGGCAATGGCCCTTTTCTGCCGTGCGCATGTAGCGTTTAATTGGCCCTTTAAACTCTGAGGGGCTGTAACTTTGGTTTCTTTTGGTAAATTTGCATGATTGACACGTCTTTTTAATCGTTTGAGCCAATAGAATCACAGTAATAATGCCACGTTCCTGTCACTTCAATCAATCAGAACTTGCAAGGCCAAACTCAACGTGGCCCCAAAATTACTACATATGACCTCCATCCAGTCACGTGTCTGTAGGTGGGTCTAAAATGTAGGTTGTTGACGGAAATGGCTCTGATGCGGTTAGTTACCCGTGGAAACTGCTGATAATCACGTAGCTAACGGCTAACTGCAAAATCTGAACAGTAAGCCAATTTCTGTCTGAGCGCATTTGCGCCGCTATGTGTTTTTGTGGTCTTCTTTTGCAGCTCATTCAGTGAATTTTGGTCAGACTGTTGTGAAACTTGGTGTTTGGAATCGTTGATATCTCTGGAAGATAACTCACCTTTCTTTAGCCGGTTACATAAAGTCTGGAGAATTTCTTGTTTGGTTTTGTTTGTTTAGTGGACTTCTGCACATTTACGAAACTGTTCGTTTAATCATGACTTGTTTTCGTTCTGTTTAGTTTTTGTAGAAATGGTTTATATGAGATTTTAACTGAGATTCAGAGGTTTTTGTGGATACCGCACATGTCCGGACTTATATTTCTGACATCGTGTTATAACCGATTAAACGTGAGCTCCTCCTTTTTACCCCTGGTAGCGGGCGTGGGGCTTAAAAGCCTAACATTACCATGTCGTTCTTGGCAATGTTGAGTTTGTGGAAACTTTTGTCCAAAACGGT
>NW_005188144.1:78459-79308 GCF_000239375.1 Pundamilia nyererei | reverse complement strand
TTTGCAAATCTCACAATGATGGCTGGTTTGTCACTGTCATTACATTTGTCAATGACATTCTGGGTTGGAGTAATAAGAACATGGATGTAATCCAAACTGAAGGTGTCAAAGTACCTAACTCTGTCCTAGTAGGAGGGTTAACAGGTGATGAGGTTGACAATGATGTTATTGATTATTTAGGGTAGTTTGGTTCCATTGGAAGAGTAATTAAAAATAACTAGCACAGAGGCACATTTTAAAAACACAGCCATTGTGGAGTTCCAATCAGGTGAACCAGTCCAGTTCCTTGAGGATAGCTTACCTTGCAAAAGACAAAGCCGTAACCCAAGTGTTGTCCATCATATCCAGCTTCTGTCTGGCTGTATGCTGCAGACAGGGGTTCATGTTTAATCCATTCTTACCTAACTGAACTAAAAGGTCTTGCCGAACTGAGTGGTGCAGATTTTGAGGTTTTGTTAGGTGAGCTGGCCAAAATGAAGAAGTCCACTGAGAGTAACCCCACAGTTGGACCAAATGCATCAGTGCCTAGTCAAAATCCGCAGTTCACTAGTGACACCGACTGAGATGAACCAACCATCATTGAGGATCAAAGTCCTGTTAAATTGGGCAGTGGTTCAACCCACTCGCCTGAGCATGGCTCTCACTCATCCTCTCCAAGTGTAGAGGTGACTGCCTCGCACAGAACAACCACTATCTACTTACCACCTGAACAGCTCACTCCACCTGAAGTACAGAGAGTAGTAGTTGAGGATGTCATTATGAACAATGAAATGCCTTCTCAAGGTCACGCAAAGGCCCTTCTCGGAGAAAACCCCTTGCTCTACTTTCGAAGCTGATTATGATACGTGG
>NW_005188144.1:74878-76236 GCF_000239375.1 Pundamilia nyererei | reverse complement strand
AAAGTCTTTTCATTGTCCCTGCAGCTGTTTTTCTGCCTGCACCAAACCTCTACAGCCTCGTTTCTATTTGAAGTGATAACAGGAAACCAGAGCGATCTGCTGCAGTATCAGGGTCACTATAACTTTATTGTCCAGGTGCTGTGGATGAACACGTTGTTTTTGTAGATCTGGGGTTTATAATAGCAGCAGTATTAATGAGACAAGGACAGCTCTGTCTTAACATAGTGAGTCCCTTTATTGGCAGGCCACAACACAAAACACCAGACGGTGCTGCATGAACCATTTAATTAGTCCCTACCATAACACCCCTCCTCTGAGTATTCAATTCAGTTATATTTATATATTTTTTTATATAGCACCAAATCCTCAAGGCGACTGTTGTTGTGATTTGGCTTCTAGGATATCTTCTTTCCGTAGTTTGGTTACTTGGTGGTATATGAGACTTGGGTGGGTGGGGGATTGTCTCAATGAGATAATATCGTGGAGAATTCCGCTCTGCTTTATATTGTCCCGTTTTCTTTCATGTCCCAGATCCAAACTTGATCTCCTGGTTGTAGTCCAGTGAGGTCTTGTGCTCTCTGTTGTTGAACCATTTCCACTGTTTCTATCTCTCCTCTCTCTCTTTTTTTCTTTTTTATGTCTCTCAGCATAGTGATGTTTATCCTGCCTGGTTTGAGGCAGGATGGAAGTATAGGGGCTGTGGTACGAAGTTTCCTCCCCATTAGAATCTCTGCAGGGCTATGTCCATTGGCAAGTGGTGTGGTGCAATATGCCATGATGGTGAGAGATGGGTCTGCTTTCTGTAGAAGGCTTTTTACTGTTCTCATTTCTCTTTCAGTCTCATCATTTCTCTGAGGGAATCTCAGGCTGGAAGCGGTGTGGGCAAAGCCCCACTCTAGAGCAAACGTTGGGAAGAGTTCTGAGGAGTATTGTGGGCCATTATCTGACTTTAATTATGTTGGTATGCTGTGGCGTGCAAATACGGACTTTAAGTGTTCAATCATTGCTGCTGATGTGTTAGAAGACAGCTCAGGTATTTCTGTGTATCTTGAGAAATAGTCCACTACAACCAAATACTGGCTGTTACTCCAGTCAAAAAGATTTTGCAGTAGAGTTGGACATGTTTTATTGTTTCATCTCTGTGTTGCTGCTGTCTTATTTGTTGTTGTCTGTCCTCTATTTCAGGAAGGCCTGATGTGCATACAAGTCCATTTCATCTCTTAATGTCGTGTTAGAAACCGCTCTTTCTGGCACTCTGGCAGCACGTCTGCAGTTGCTGTGTGTATGACATGTGAGATGGTGAAAGAGAACCTCATTACCGTATTTTCACGACCATAAGACGCACTGTACTAAAAGGC
>NW_005188144.1:71924-73310 GCF_000239375.1 Pundamilia nyererei | reverse complement strand
ACTTTTTGAAGAAAATCTAAGACTTTTAAGTGCGCCTTATGGTCGTGAAAATACGGTAATCTCATTCTCAGTCTTTGTACTCGTGGCGGTAGTTAATCTAAGTTCTTGGAGACTAAAAGTAGCTCTAAAGGCTTGTGATCTGTCACAACATGAAACTTGATGCTGATGAGAAAATCACTTGCACGCCCAGGTTATGGCTAATAGGGCTGCCAAAAATGATTCTTTTGATAGTCGACTAGATTATTTTTGCGATAATCACGTCATGCATCCATTGGATGGAAAATGAACTGCTATTTGCACCAGCATGCATCTGCTCTTATATAATTATCATTAACTTATAGTGTTTAAAGTATGTGCTAACCAAAAATAAAGACAAGATGACAGTTTATTAAACTTTTAATGTAATTTGCAGATTGCCTCTGTGGAGTTCAATAACCTCAGCCTCCTGCTTCTTGCTGTCTAAAAAATAGCAGGACACTGGAGTAAATTCTACCATCTTACCCTTCTGTTTAACCAGTTTTCTGTTTGACGTTTATTCAGCTGTGTGAAAACTGTAACTTTAATCTCAGCCAAACCAATTTACCAAACGGTAACATTTTTACAATAATCTTTATTCTACACGAGGTAGTTTAGATGAACAGAAATTTGAAGCATTCTTTACTGATTTAAACCTGCCACAGCTTTCTACTACTGACCAGCAGATTATAGATGCTCCAATTACAGTGGAGAAGATTACCCGTGCAATTAACAGTATGCCACTTAATAAAGCTCCAGGATTAGACGGGTTACCATTGGATTTCTATAGAGCATTTGAGGATATGTTAAGTCCCCTGTTGCTTGATGTTTTTAATGAGGCTTTTAAAGTAGGCTCATTACCTCAGTCAATGCACTCTGGACTTATAACATTTATTCCTAAAACTGGGAAAGACCCTTTAGACCCAAGTGGTTGAGCCCCATATCTTTGCTGAATTCTGACCAAAAAATCTTGTCAAGGGTCTTCGTGGGTCGATTAAAAGTAGTAATGGTGAAAAAATTATGTATATGATTCAGTATATCCAAAAGTGGCCCTATTGCTGGATGCTGCTAAAGCTTTTGATTGTGTTGAGTAGGATTATTTGTTTAAGACAGACCTTCCCAAAGTGTGGGGCCCGCCCCTAGGGGGTCACAGAGCCATTGCAGGGGGAGAGCGGTATGAAAAGGGGGGGGAAAAAAACAAAAAAACCCAATGTAAAACCTGAAGATAGAGACAAAATACTGTTAATCTGACTACCTGCCATTCTGCAATTCATCTCCTGTAAACAATAACGTGGTGCACAGCGTGACGTGAAAAAAAGGCACATACCTTTGACCTCTGTATTCCTTGTCCACACGTAAACAGAAAAAAAA
>NW_005188144.1:69788-70941 GCF_000239375.1 Pundamilia nyererei | reverse complement strand
GTAAGGCAGGCATCCTTAATGTATCAGATTTATTTGATTGTGGGACTAAATGTTTTTTAAGCTTTGATAAAATTGTGGAATTATATAAGTTGCAGCGTAAACAATTCTGGAGATATGTCCAAATACATAGTTCATTATCAAAGTGGTTGGGAACCTGTCCTGTGGGCAGCCCTGTGGAAGTCCTGCTCTCAAGACCATTACTTCTAAGATTTATCATTTATTGCAAGAACGGTCGGCTGACCCTCTCCTTAAAGTTAAGGGCTACTGGGCCCAGGACATGGCATTGGCCATATCTTTAGTTGAATGGGATTCATGTATTCAAAATGTTAATACTAGTTATAAAGAAACAGGCAGTAGATTTATTCAACTTAAAATAATCCATTGGTGGCATCGAACACCACAACAATTGTATAAATGGAACCTGGCCTCTACGGACGAATGTTGGAGATGTGATGGTCAAAATGTTTCGATTTTACATATCTTATGGGGCTGTTCGGGACTTCGGAATTGGTGGGAAAATATAATGGAGATAATTTTCAGTGTTTTGAAAAGGAGATTTGGTATCTCACAAAAACTGTCCATACTTGGCATTTTCCAGTTATACAAAAAGATTAGGCCAAAATGCAAAACACTGTGTGGCTGAAAACTAACACTGCACATCACTCTCAACACACCATCCCCACTGTCAAATATGGTGAGGCAGCATCATGCTCTGGGGGTGCTTCTCTTTAGCAAGGACAGGGAAGCACCCCCAGAGTTGATGGGGAAATGGATGGAGCCAAATACAGAGCAATCTTGAAAGAAAACCTCTTGGAGTCTGCAAAAGACTTGAGACTGGGGCGGAGGTTCACCTTCCAGCAGGGCACCCACCCTATACATAAAGCCAGGGCAACAATGGAAAGGTTTAAAACAAAACCTATCTGTGTGTTAGGATGGCCCAGTCAAAGTCCAGATCTAAATCCAATCGACAATCTTTGGCAAGATCTGAAAACAGCTGTTCACAAACACTGTCCATCTAATCTGACTGAGCTGGAGCTGTTTTGCAAAGAAGAATGGGCAAGGATTTCTGTCTCTAGATGTGCAAAGCTGGTAGAGACATACCCTAAAAGACTGGCAGCTGTAATTGCAGCAAAAGGTGGTTCTACAAAGTATT
>NW_005188144.1:67940-68737 GCF_000239375.1 Pundamilia nyererei | reverse complement strand
TTAACCAGCAAATGTCTGAGCAACTAGAATAAGGTAGAACTAGAAAAGTTGCATTTCCTGCGAAAATCCAGTGTGAATGCCGTGTAGTGGAATCTGAAAACAGCAGAAGAAGGAGAAACCACTGAAAAAACACTGCGTAGAAGCTGTTTTTTTCTGAAAGCTGCTGCATTCACACAATAAAGAATAAAGAGAAACAGGAACACAATCGTGTGAATGCCTCACGGCATTCACACTTCTGCTGTTTTAATTGTGTGAATGCCATGTGGCATTCACACAATTAAAACTAAGTAGCTGCCACCATAGTTGAAAACTGGAATTGGCTGAGCCACGCTATGAATTCTGGGATAGGCTGGTCACGAAGAATACACCTGACCCATCCTTCAAATCTGGGGAAATGAAGCACGCATTTGTCGACTGCATTTGGAGAAGTCTTCTAGTTTGGACAGCCTTTGTTGCATCACTGTAACGTTATCACCTACTGGATACTGGAAACTGCTTCTTCTTCTTTGGCGTTTAACGGCAGCTGGGATTCTTGTAGATGCAGTGCTGCCATCTTCTGTTTCAGTCCGTTAGTAAACTCTTAAATCTTACGTATTCCTGTGTCTTTCAGGATCTTACAAAGCTTCAAAGGATGCGTCAACTATTAAATTAGTTGTCAGCAAATTTAATAGTCGAAGTAATCGTGACTAGTTGACAAATCCTGGCAGCCCTAACGGCTAATGCCTCCTTCTCTATTTGAGTATATCTTTGTTGTGTGGGGGTTGATGCTTTTGAAGTGAAGGTCACTACCTTGGTTG
>NW_005188144.1:66160-67920 GCF_000239375.1 Pundamilia nyererei | reverse complement strand
GAGTAGTTCTCTCAATAGCTGTGTTTTTTCTGCTTGGTGGGGAAACATTGCCTTGATGATTAACCATTCTCAGAAATTGTCTCGCTCCACTTACATCGGTGGGTGCCTCCATGTTGCTGACCATGTTCACTTTTTCTGGGTCTGCTTTGACGCTTGTACTGTCAATGATCTGTCCAAGCAACTTGATCAAGGTTTTTGCAAAGTCGCATTTCTCACTTTTCAATGTCACACCTGCTTTTGTGAACCACACAAGGACTGCGACTAGTCTCTTGTCGTGCTGGGCCTGTGTGTCCAAAATGTCATCCATTTGGCAGACAACTTCGTCCAGCCCCTCCAAGACTTGAGACATTCATTTTTGAAAATGCTCAGGAGCTGAAGATATGCTGAAACAGAGTCTATTGAAACAATACCTTCCAAATGGTGTGATGAAGGTTGTGAAAAGAGCTGACTGCTTGGACAAAGGTATTTTCCACAATTCTGAGTTAGCATCGAGTTTTGAGAAGAACTTCGCGCCTTCTAGCTGTCCTACGGTGTGCTATACTGATTGCAACATGTGTCTTTCTCTTTTCACAGAATTGTTACGTTTGGTCAAGTCAATACACACACTTCTTCTCTGTTTGGTTTGGGTACTGGAAAGATTCCTGCACAGCAGTCAGTAGACTGCTACACTCTGGAGATTACCCCTAACTCTTCTATACAAGCTAGCTCCTTTTTGATTTTAGGCAGTAGGGAAGTGGGACCCTTCTTGGGGTCAACAGGTAAATGGCTTAGCATCTGCTTTAAGCTCAATTTTGTATTCCCCCTCCATTTGTCCTAAACAGCTAAGTAGCTTCAGAAAGTGCTGCTTTACCGCCTCTGCTGAAGGGAGTGACGCTGCTTCTACTCTGTCCACTAACCCAAGCTCTACACTTGTTGGGCAGCTAAGTAACCCTTGTGTTAGGTCTGCTACTACATACACAGTATTGTAGTGTTGCCCGGAGTACTCAGGTTAGCTGTAAATTTCTCTGTAACTGCTAACTGCTTTCTTTTGTAACTGCTTTTTTCTTTCAGGCAAGACTGTTACATCCTCTCTTTTGTCAATTTCGAGCCAACAGGTCTATATTGTTAACTTTTTTTTTTTTAGTCATCCATGCATCCTCAGTTCTATCAGATGCTACTGTGCTACTTCCCTCTCTTCAATGTCACCACCTGCTGCCCATATTTCTCCCAGTGCCCCCGACCTGCACACTCTTGCATAGTGACCTTTCTTTTTACACTGATTGCAGACTACCTCTTTGGCTGGGCACAGCTTTTTGCTGTGAGGTGTTGTCTTTCCACATCGATTGCATTGCCTTGTGTCATGTTTCATGTTCCTCTCTGTGTTTTGTGGCACAGTCTGTTCTGGTTTGAAATGTTTTATCTTTGCTAATGATGTCCACGTTGCAAGGATTCTCCTGCTTGAAGTTGTTTTTAAGAAGATGCTGGTGCTTCTTAACAAGCTCACTTTGGGGAATCCCTATCACTGCTTTTTCTAACATGAGCTCTGCATCCACTTGCAGTTCCTCCGAGAGCCTCTTGTCTCTCATTCCGACAGCGAGTCTGTCAATTATCATTTCACTGTACAGCGCCCCGTAGTCACAATGCTACGCCAAGGCATATAGGGATGTAATAAACCGATCTGCCGTCTCTCCCACTTCTTGCTGCCTTCGGTTGAACTTTTCACGTTTAAAAGATAATGTTTCTTCTGACTACAAAGTGTGCCTTAAGTTTGTTTTTGAGAG
>NW_005188144.1:41981-42965 GCF_000239375.1 Pundamilia nyererei | reverse complement strand
CTGTGACTTGTGTGGAAAATCTTTTGCCCACACTGGAAGCTTAAAAACACACCAACTCATCCACAGTGGAGTTAAAGCATACACCTGTGACTTGTGTGGGAAATCTTTTGCCCAACCTCGAAACTTAAAAGCACACCAGTTTGTCCACAGTGGAGTTAAACCGTTCACCTGTGATCAGTGTGGTAAAACTTTTGCTCGCAGTAGCCAGTTACAGTGTCATCAGGTTACCCACTCTGGAATTAAGGCATACAGCTGTGACATTTGTGGAAAAACTTTCAGTCGTGTAGAGACCCGAAATAAACACCTCCGCATTCACACTGGACATGACGTTTGGTGCTGTGATCAGTGTGGCAAACTGTTTACAACACATGCACGGTTACAAAACCACAAGTTTACCCACACTGAGGAGAGACCTTATAAATGTGACCTGTGTGAGAAGACTTTTAAATCTCCACGTTACCTGAAAGAACACCAACAGATCCACACCAGGAAGAAACTCTGCAAGTGCAGTTACTGTGAGGTATGTATGTATATTCTTGTCTTCTAATTTAAGACTGACTGTTTGGATCAACTCTGCTCATTAAATTATGTTCGCATGTAGTAATTCTACTGGACTCAATGGCATCTACTGGAATTTTGAAAACGTCAGTAAAGAACATAATAAGTCTTCAAACTAAGAACAATCATTACTGTAACTTTGTATCCATATTTGAGGATTTACAGTTGCACTTGTTCTGATTCATTATTTAAATTATTTGTAATTTTCAAATCTCAACAGGACATAAAAACTTTATGTCAGGGGTGTCAAACTCATTTTAGTTCAGGGGCCACATGGAGAAAGATCTATTCTCAAGTGGGCCGGACTGGTAAAATCATTGTATATACAGTGGGGTAAAAAAGTATTTAGTCAGCCACCGATTGTGCAAGTTCCCCCACCTAAAATGATGACAGAGGTCAGTAATTTGCACCAGAGGTACACTTCAA
>NW_005188144.1:39011-40492 GCF_000239375.1 Pundamilia nyererei | reverse complement strand
ATTGTTTTCTTTGTTTTAATACGATCAACATAAAAATAAAGCTAGAGCCTGTGGACAGTATGTTCAAAATAGTACAGGCACAACATAGCTATTAATTACAAAACACCTCAAGTTATTTGAAAATTCTGAGGACTAAGAACACACAAGCACACAGTGCCTCAGTGATTCACAGAAGTATATCACAGATCACAGAACTACATCAGGGTGTCTCATGCAGCACTTTCAGTGGGGTTGCATAGTTTATTTGACTCCTAATACCTGGCATCTTTTAGCTTTCACCAGCTCATCAATATCAGGCTTCACATCCTGAGCGGCAGCTAACTTCAGGATGTGATTCGAGTGCCTGTGCGTGAGCCTTGAGCGCAGTTTTGTTTTATTTATGCTCACTACAGAGAAAACTTGCTCACAAAGATACGTGGTTCCGAACATGCACAACAGTTTTGCTGTGAGGGCTGTCAAGTTGGGGTAACCTGGCAAGAGATTCTGATAGAATGTGTTCAAGCCAGCTGCGGCAAATTTGCCCTTCAAATCCGAGTCACACTGCAAGTCTATTATTTCAAGTTGGATCCTGACAGGCAGATCAAAGGGATTCACGGTGAACAGCGAGCAAAAAACTTTGAAGTCTTTCTCCAGTTCACCAAAAATCTGAAATCGTTGCTCAAACTAGTAACAGTCCCGTTATTTTATCTTTAAACCGCTTCATATCTGCCACACTTTGGAAGTGAGCTGCATCACCACCAGCGAGCTGCGTCTCCCACAATAACAGCTTCAACTTGAAAGAACGTATGCTGTCATAATACTGCGTGACAACGTGCAGCTGTTTGTTCAAGTTATTCAGGTCCTCTGTAACATCCACCATAAATGCAAGGTGCTGCATCCATTCTGCGGAATGAAATTCTAACACTGGTTTGCCCTTTTCTTCCATAAACTGTTCAATTTCTTCTCGTAAATCAAAGAAACGCCTCAGCACAGCACCTCGGCTCCACCATCTTGCCTCAGTGTGGTATGGCAGGCCATAGATGTGGTCTTTCTCTCTGAGAAGACTGTCAAACTGACGGTGATTGAGGCTTCTGGATCGGATGAAATTAACAGTTTGGATGACCACCTTCATGACGCTATCCATTTTCAGTGACTTGCAACACAAAGCCTCCTGGTGCCAAATACAGTGAAAAGTCCAAAAATCACGTCCTCCATTTGCAGATTGCACTTTATCTCTGAACTTTTTTACAACGCCTGCTTTGAGGGCGCACCATCTGTAGCCAGGCTGACAGCGCGCGACCAGTCCACCCTGTCCAGCGCGCCGACGAGTGCAGTGAAAATATCAGCTGCGGTCGTTGTATCTGTCATCGGTACCAACTCCACGAACTCCTCGGTGACAGTCAATGTGTCATCAACTCCGCGGATGAAAATTGCCAGTTGTGCAACATCTGTAATGTCCGTGCCTTCATCAATTGCAACTGAAAACACAATAAATGACTTTA
>NW_005188144.1:34779-38535 GCF_000239375.1 Pundamilia nyererei | reverse complement strand
AGGGTGCCAAAGCACATCAGGTTTAAATTTCGCGGGCAAAACAAAGTAGCTCACAATTGCTATTGCGCCATCCAATGGACACAATTGGAACAGCAGCTTCTTTATTGAAAAATTGCTGCTCATTTTTATACTTTACAAAATCATCTCACGAGCCGTTTTAAACCCGTTTGTGGGCCTGATCCGGCCCGGGGGCCGTACGTTTGACACCCCTGCTTTATGCACAGCACAGGTGTCCAAACTTTTTGTAAAAAGGGCCAAATTTTATAAAGTAAAGATGCACGGGGGCCAGTGGTTGCTTTTGACATTTTTTCTTCATAACAATGTTACATGTAAAGACAGGGTGGGCCATTTATATGGATACACCGTAATAACATGGGAATGGTTGGTGATATTAAAGTCCTGTTTGTGGCATATTAGTATATGTGAGGGAGCAAACTCATCAAGATGGGAGGTGACCATAGTGGCTATTTAGAAGTCGGCCATCTTGGATGCAACTTTTGTTTTTTCAATAGGAAGAGGGCCATGTGACACATCAGATTTATTGGTAATGTCAGAAGAAAAACAATGGTGCTTGGTTTCAATGTAACTTTATTCTTTAATGCATTACTTTTAATAGTCTATAGGTTTTACTTACATTTCCTCAAAGTATGGTGAGCCTCTGTTTGCAGCCAGGGTACCAGTGCTTGTTGCTGTTCCTCTACATCAAAGACAGTTATTGTAGCCCAGTAAGCTGAGTGTTATAATGTAAACAGAAGAAATGTAATTGGACGTTGGCAGAGATGCTCTTTATTTCAGGCAACGTTCAGGATGATAAAGTTGAAGGAATTCCCTGACTTACTCTGTCTTTGTGTCTTTGTTTAGAAGCAGAGCGACACAGATGGATCCAGTTCTCAAGCCTGTCGTCACTGTGGTGGTGGGAAAGACTTTCGATGTGACCTTTGTGGAAAAACTTTCACTCAGCAACGAAACCTAAAAATACATCAACGTAGACACACTGGAGACAAAATGAACTACTGCAAAGAATGTGGGAAAGGCTTCCCCACGTTAGGTGATTTAAAAAAACACGAACTCTTCCACAGTGGTGTTAAAAAGCACATCTGCGACCAATGTGGGTCATCCTTCACCACTGCAGGTGAGCTTAAATGTCATAAACGAGTCCACACAGGAGAGAAACCATACAAGTGCAGACACTGTGACAGAAGCTTTTCACATCCAGGGTCTCGTAACAAACATGAAAATAGACACATGGAAGAGAACTTCAGCTGTGACCAGTGTGACAAGAGTTTTAGGAATCTCACTACATACTCCGATCACAAACGATCCCATGTTTCAAATAAACTCTTTCACTGTTACCAATGTGTAAAAACGTTCACTTCATTATCTGCTCTGTGCAAACATCAGCGTCATCATGAAATCACTCCCATCTCTGGATCACAATGAATCTGAAGATCCTCTTCTGGTTTCTGGGTCAGACTTAAAATCAGATCAGGCTCCACAGAGTTCAGCTGGAATCTGCTGCAAAAAGTGTCAGCTGATGCCAGACTTGGATCTGATGATGTAGCTTTGATTTCTGGACCTGCAGGAAGTAATCCTGAATGTTTAATTTGGGAAGGTGTAAGTAAAGATATGCACATCAATTTTCTTTCTTTTAATTTTGCATAAATAAGATAAGATAACCTTTATTTGTCCCACGCGTGGGAAATTTTATTGCTCTAAAATGTTATCCCTCTTACATTCAAATAATTTTCCTTCAGGAAACAGTGTTTAGCAGTAGTGCTTGTAATATAAATCTATAGAAATATATTTTACATCCAGTTACTATTACAGCAAAAGTTCAAACTTCATGTTTAAAGAAGAACACTGCAATGATCTAATAAGTTCAATATTTTTCTAGTTTTATATTTTCATTCTTTTTTAAGTCTTTATTTCTATTTTACTGTTTAAAATTCTGTTTGAATCTGAATTGGCTTTGGCTGCATTTCAATGCAATAATTTATAAAGAAATTTATACCACAAGGTGGAGCAGTGAGTCTATTTATGCTTTATTTAATCAAGCAAAGAACACATTCATATATACAGTGTTGGCCTGCAGAGGGTAAAGTATTTTTAGAAAATTTGGATAAAGCATCAAAGAACTGTTAGAGATTAAAGTTCTCAGAGGACTGTTGTTTGTCAGCTCAGGGCTTATTTCTAATTGGTTCTTTAATTGTTTAGTGTGAGGGACATGAGTGATGTCTCTGTCAGCAAAAGAACTGCAAAGCTGACAGTGATAAAGATGCTAAAGAAAACCTTTAAAACATTTTTTCAGTAGTCAAATGAATAAATCAGTTTCTATATTCTTATTGTGCAGTGTGGAGGGTTTTTTTTTCTTCTTTTTGTTTTTTCTTGAAGGATAAAGTGTCATGGTCCTGAGTCTGAGGACTCAGTGTTTTGTGTTTCCTTATGCTTTTGTTCATTCCGAG
Organism: Pundamilia nyererei; assembly: GCF_000239375.1. Taxonomy (NCBI): domain Eukaryota; kingdom Metazoa; phylum Chordata; class Actinopteri; order Cichliformes; family Cichlidae; genus Pundamilia; species Pundamilia nyererei. The sequence goes on along the minus strand of NW_005188144.1, from coordinate 36,073 downwards.
TATGTATTCTGTTGTGATATTGCCATTTGTTAGGTTTCTGTTCTTTGCCTGGCTGCTCCCTTCTCTGTGTTCCCTCTGTCTGTCCATGGTGTTATTGTGTCTGCTCATGAGTCTGCCTGTCAAGTTCAGTGTCCTGTCTGGTTCTCTGTGTCTGTTAGTTTCCTGTTTTATTCTGAAAGTTCATGTCTCATGTCAGTGTGTTCAGTTTTACCTCTCCCTGTCTCGTTAGCCTAATTGCTCCCAGCTGTGTCTCCTTCCTGTGGCCCATTCCCTGATTACTCCCTGTGTATTTAAGCCCTGTGTTTTCCTGTGCTCTCTGTCACGTCGTCTGTTTAGTTCCATGTCAGTCTGCATTATTCTGTTACCCGGTATTCATTCTGCGTCTCTCTGCCATCTCTCTTTGTGCATTTTGCTCCTCCTCCCGTGAGTGTCTGCTTTAAGTTTTGTTCTTTAGTTTTCCCAGTTTAGGTTTGTTTACTCCCTGCTCTGCTCTTCCTGTTTTGTCACCTTCTCACCGCTGTAAATAAAAACTCACTCGCACCCCAGCCAATACCTGCATTTTGGATCCTTTTTCAATACACCACACGACTGCCCCCAGGAGTGACATAAAGGTTACTCTTTCAACTTTGGTAAATGACTCTCCAAAGGAAATGCTTGCACTATAGCGTAAAATCTGGGATCTCCATCAATTGGTCTCAGAACTGAAGAAGTCCCTCAAATTATAGGTAAAAATGCTTGAAGAAACACAAAGAATTCCAGTCACAATTCTTTCAGTCACCATTGCCTTTTCCTCTGGTTCCTCTACAAATATTTGGATCGGTATCTGCATCGATCTGCCCACCCTTGTCTCCCGGATCATAGGTGAGATCAGCGTGAACCACGTGGGTCTCTGCTCCCTGATCTGTTTCCTGTGTTTGGAAAGAGTTCCAGCTTCATCACGGAGTTTCTACCAGGGTGAGATGCTGGAAGCAGATGTGACCTACCTAGCTAGAGAAGCTCTCGTGGAGGCTGGCTTAATTTTGGAGGAAGAAGGTAGACAGCAGTTAGCATAAGCTGGCCTTTGACTGGACTACAATGAATGAATTGACGACAATGAAAGTCTGGTTGGAATGCCAAGTTGGAAACGGGCGATAGGGGAAATTGGTTCAAATGAAGTGAGTGCTTCAAATAGTAAGAGAGGTATTCAAATTAATATTGAACCTTAAGAAGAAGAAGAATGAGAAATTACGATTACCGTATTTTCACGACCATAAGGCGCACTGTGCTAAAAGGCGCAGTCTCAGTTATGTGTGCC
>NW_005188144.1:30896-33107 GCF_000239375.1 Pundamilia nyererei | reverse complement strand
ACTTTTTGAAGAAAATCTAAGACTTTTAAGTGCGCCTTATGGTCGTGAAAATACGGTAAGTCCAATTGTGGTATCAAGAGAACTGAAAAAGATGATAGGAAATGTCAAACAAGCAAGAATTCTAAGGTATGGGAACCTGTTGATGTCAGGTAAGACAGGAGGAGATAAAATAATGCGTACTGAGAGGATATGTAAAAAGACTGTTGTAGAAAGAAGGCTTGAGGGAGAAAATAAAACAGTCATTTATGAGATCAGTCGTTGTTGATCAATGGACATGATAATTTGCATATTAATGATCAAGGAACTGACCTCACAGAATATTGTTCAGCTGAGACTGAAGTCACTTAGATGAGAGATTAAATGTTTCTACCGCTGAAAACACTACGTTCAGATAAACTTTTTAGGATTTACTTATGTGGATGATAAATTAATATCATTAACCATCTCTGTGACATAATATTGGGTCTGTTCTTTAGATCTGTTGTCTAACTTCTTTCACTTGGGATATCACCTCTCTCGCGACATTCATCATACTCTCATTATCACCTTGACTGCATCCCAAACTAAAGTGGGCTCAACCAGGCTATTCTTATTCTCTTGTAAATATCCAATGATTTCTCTCCTAGTGTCTTTTATAATACTTTCATTGTTTAGTATACTCATGATCAGTCATTTTACTCCTGGATAAATGGATTGTCTTATGGTCAGAGACATCTGCTGTGTTGGTAGAAGACTAATTGTTCTGATGCCTGTTCACTACATTCATAAGAAAGTAATCAATACCAGAGCATATATAATGAGTAACTGAGAAGTGTGTATCTCCAACAGTTGATTCTGTTCATCTGGACGTAGCGTTTTGTGCGAGAAATGTTTCATCACTCATCCAAATGACTTCTTCAGTCTCAGCTGACTGCAGGTTTCCCCAATCTTATAAACAGTACATTTGCATAATGACTGAAACCAGCCCACTGAAGGAACAATGGGCTGGGAGGTCAGTTCCTTAATCATGATTATGCAAATTCTCATGACCATTGATCAACAACCACTGACCAAAACCCACTGATCAAAGAGTACCGAGCCATGAGTACCGTTCACAGAGAATTGTGGAATGGCTGAAATCACAGCATCGTAAGATGGGGAAAGATGTACCGTTAGGCCCCCTCCTCGATTCAGAGATGGTCTTTCCCTTTTCACATAAATGGCCTCCTTGACTCCGCGGCTTTGGCTGCATTTCAATGCAATAAATGCAGCTGGCCACTGTGTCAGTGGGGATGGTGTTCGCTCTGTGTTGTAGCGTCCTAATGACACCCAGTTTGTGCTCCAGTGGATGATGAGAGTCAAACCTTAAATATTGATCCGTATGTGTAGGTTTACGGTGCACGCCAGCTTCCATCAGTATGGGGGACATCTAAAAGCTGACGTGTACCGTAAACCTACACATACGGATCAGTATTTAAGGTTTGACTGAGTGGTTATCCCAGCTGGACTTTTGTCAAAGCTGGAAAAGCACCTAAAGAAAGCTCCAGCTGATCCAGGAGAGAAGGACAACCGCTGCCTAAGCGAAAACCTGTAGTGATCCCGTATGTGTCAGGAGGATTGGAGCAGTTGAGACACATTTTTTCTAAACACCAGGTCTCTGTGGCTTTTAAACCCCAAACACGCTGCACAAAAAATTGGTCCACCCCAAGGATCGGGTCCCCGACACACGCAGAGTAACATAGTGTACGCTGTTAAGTGCCAGGAGGACTGCCAGGATTTATACATCGGGGAAACGAAACAACCTCTGGTCTATTTACACCTACAGGCCAGTGGACACTCTTTCAAGGATGAGGATGTACACATCTTGGACAGGGAGTAGGGATGGGTATCGTTTTGGTTTAATCCAATACCAGTACCAAACCGGTACTTTTGAAACGGTGCCGGTGCTTAAATAATGGAGAACACACAATTTGTCCAAAAAACTCTCACGTTTAGCTGGGGGGGTTGTGAAAAGATAACAATGTTAGCCTTTTCTGCAGATATAGGGCATAAATGGTATCACTTTCGGCTGGAAGTAGTGCATAATCAATGGAGAAAAAAACACAAACTTTGTCCAAAAACCTCTCATGTTCAGCTGTTTCCCTCTTTTTCTTTGGTCATTTTAGCCTTTTTGTCCAGGGTGAAGGGAGCATCTGCCATCAAACAAGAAGACAGCCGCATGTAGCTATGATG
>NW_005188144.1:27829-29839 GCF_000239375.1 Pundamilia nyererei | reverse complement strand
GTGGGACAATTGTGGCTGACTTTAGGCATGGCGGGATGCAGGACTGGGACAGTGAAGTGTTGAAGATCTTAGTGAAGACCCCATCCAGCTGGTCTGCACACTCTTTTAGGACCCTTGCGGTTACCCCATCTGGTCCGGTGGCCTTCCTGGGGTTCACTGCCCTCAGTGTGCGCCTCACCTCATATTCCTGTACTACGAGGCTTGGGCTGCTGTTGCTGTCCGATGTTTTTGCTGCTGCTGCCTCTGGTCCCTTCACCTCTAAGTGTGCAAAGAGCAGCACAATTTAGTGGTTCAACAATACAGAATAAGCTCATGATTCATATATGAGTCTCTCCCCGACAACAGCGAGGAAATTGAGATAAATACGAGGAGGCTGAAGGAGAACCAAAATGCTTTTGATATAAGAGACAACTGTTCTGATAGAAATCCCTGAGCACTGTGCAAAGTGTTCTGAGGATTAGGACCCAGGTACAGATTTATCCAGAGGACAGATGCATCAGTACAAACTGTTTCATCCTATAAACCTGAACTGTGAAAACTGACTGTTCAATGTGCTAAAGAATGGAAAACATTATTTCCCATCATACCATGAGCAACATTCAGGCATGTAACACAGTAAAACCTTTACTTTTTACATATTCAGCAGAGAGAGTTAGCTGTGTGCACTGCAAAAACAAAAGAAGTGTAACTCATTTCTGCTTGATTTCATTAAAAACTGTGTTATTAAGAAATAATAAATGGGGCTAGCCTCAAAACACTCAGCGTTGGGACTGACTGGAGAATTTCAGGACAGAGCCGAAGTTTTGGAACTCAAATAAAAACTTAAGCCAAATTACACAGTTGTTCCACTAACATTTCCCATCATAAAATTTAACTGTCCTAACACCTACAGGCATAAGACAGGATACGTTGTTTTTTTTTTCAATGTTGGATTTTGTGCAATTTGCAGTAAATTGTGTGCCACAGACTTTGTAATTTACATTTGTGTGACTTATTTAATTATTTTTCTCCTGAAAGTGAACCTCTTACAAAAACATATGCCAAAACTTTTAGTCGCAAACTAACACTGAGCCGCTTCAGTAAATCCAGAAGTTTTTTAACATCAAAAGAAGTCTTTGCTGCTGCAGACGTTAGTAAATCTGACCCAAAATGTTACTTCCTCTTTAAAATTCAAACTTTGTAAAGGAATATTTTTAAGAGACGGTTCTCATTTATATGACCACCATAAAACAACAGGGTTAGAACATATTGCGGCGAAATAAGATGTTTGTTTTGTAATCTTCAGCACATTGTAGTTTCAACAGGGCGGGCAGCCGGTGTCACATTGTTAAAGAGAGATGAGAGTAAGGCTGTTCAAATTCTCAGCCCGCTCTTCTCTTTTCCTTAATCCTTAACAATTCTACTTCCAACGATAACTTTCTCATAGAACACAAGGAAAAGAAGAAAGGGGGTCGTGGAACACACCCCACGATGTTGCGCTGTGCAGCTGATTCACGTGACCGGACACCAACAAACCACGGCAGAGCAGGAAGAAGAGGGCGGAGCAAAGTGTGTGAGCAGGAGAGGAGTCGAGCAGAGAGAGCTGCTTTGTCATGAAACGGACGTAAAGGACTGAACTTAGAGAAGAGAAACTAAAGCATCGATCATAAACCACTACCAACGTCCTGATCGATATCTGCATCGATCTGCCCACCCTTGTCTCCTGGATCGTAGCTGAGATCAGCGTGAACCACGTGGGTCTCTGCTCCCTGATCTGTTTCCTGTGTTTGGAAAGAGTTGCAGCTTCATCGCGGAGTTTCTCTCGGTTTGTGGGCTCATCTAAAGGTAAGCACGGAAGCAGGGCTAGCGATTTTTCCAGTCGGGCTAACAAAATCTATCTCTGCCCTGCCCGTCCGGCTGTCATAGGAAGAAAAATATATGTCAATGCTTTTGCATTCTTTCAGAAATGTAGCTGGGTAATTATGTCATTGGCATCGGTGAGCCACTGTCAATATGTGACATATTGAAATC
>NW_005188144.1:24162-25937 GCF_000239375.1 Pundamilia nyererei | reverse complement strand
CACAGAGATGTGGTGCGGAATGTGCCGTGAAAATCCCACTCTAGCGGACAAAAACAGTGCTTTTTATATGGACGCAAACGCGCGCTGCAACTTCTTATCTGGTGCGTCTTTTATTTTGACAGCGAATGTGCACCACTTATGTGCACCCGTGTAAATAACATAATGTTCTGCCGGGTGTGTTGTTGGTTTTCCCTCAATTTCTGAGTCAAGTGCCTTTGTTACTGGGACCAATAATTTTAAGAAAGGCCCCCATTAAGACCCATTAGAAATGCACGAAATGCATTATTGCTCAGTCTGCAATATCTTTCCCAGAACAAACACAATTGCAAATAACATACTAAAAATACCTTTAGAACTAATTATTGTAACTCAAATTGGCTTGGTAAGCTCAGTGACCCCTGACCTACATACACAGGTGAATCCAATAATGAGAAAGAGTATTTAAGGGGGTCAATTGTAAGTTTCCCTCTTTTAGTTTGCTCTGAAGAGTAACAACATGAGGGTCTCAAAACAACTCTCAAATGACCTGAAGACAAAGATTGTTCACCATCATGGTTTAGAGAAAGGATGCAGAAAGCGGTCTCAGAGATTTAAGCTGTCTGTTTCACAGTTAGGAACATATTGAGAACATGGAAGACCACAGGCTCAGTTCAAGTTAAGGCTCGAAGTGGCAGACCAAGAAAAATCTCGGGCAGACAGAAGCGACGAATGGTGAGAACAGTCAAAGACAACCCACAGACCAGCACCAAAGACCTACAATATCATCTTGCAGCAGATGGAGTCACTGTGCATCGTTCAACCATTCGCCGCACTTTACACAAGGAGATGCTGTATGTGAGAGTGATGCAGACGAAGCCTTTTCTCCGCCCACAGCACAAACAGAGCCGCTTGAGGTTTGCTAAAGCACATTTGGACAAGCCAGCTTCATTCTGGAATAAGGTGCTGTGGACTGATGAAATGAAAAGTTATTTGGGCATAACAAGGGGCGTAATGCATGGAGGGAAAAGAACACAGCATTCCAAGAAAAACACCTGCTGCCTACAGTGAAATATGGTGGTTCCATCATGCTGTGGGGCTGTGTGGCCAATGCAGGGACTGGGAATCTTGTCAAAGTTGAGGGACACATGGAGTCCACTCAGTATCAGCAGATTCTGGAGACCAATGTCCAGGAATCAGTGACAAAGCTGAAGCTGTGCTGGGGCTGGATCTTTCAACAAGACAACGACCCGAAACACTGCTCAAAATCCACTAAGGCTTTCATGCAGAGGAACAAGTACAACGTTCAGGAACGGCCATCTCAGTCCCCAGACCTGAATATTATTGAAAATCTGTGGTGTGAGTTAAAGAGTGCTGTCCATGCTCTGAAGCCATCAAACCTGAATGAACTAGAGATGTTTTGTAAAGAGGAATCGTCCAAAATACCTTCAACCACAATCCAGACTCTCATTGGAACCTACAGAAAGCGTTTAGAGGCTGTAATTTCTGCAAAAGGCGGATCTTCTAAATATTGATTTTATTTCCTTTTTTGCAGTGCCCAAATTTATGCACCTGCTGGATTTTGTTTAAACAATTACTGCACACTTTCTGGAAATCCAGTAAACTTAATTTCACTTCTCAAATATCACTGTGTGTCTCCTATATGATATATTTAACTGACATTTTTAATTGTAGCAACTAGAGATGGACTGATCCGATATTACGTATCGGTATCGGTCCGATACTGACCTAAATTACTGGATCGGATATCGGAGAAAAATAAAAAATGTAATCCGATC
>NW_005188144.1:10556-23088 GCF_000239375.1 Pundamilia nyererei | reverse complement strand
AAAATGCAGCAAGATATTTAAAAAACAGTTTTGTTGATTAAAAAACACTATATCGGATTCATATCGGTATCGGCAGATATCCAAATTTATGATATCGGTATCGGACATAAAAAAAGTGGTATCGTGCCATCTCTAGTAGCAACCAACGATTTATACAGGAAAATAATGACTATTAACAAGTTGCCCAAACTTTTGCATCCCACTGTATATGACTTCATAGTTTTATGAGTTGTCCAACTGAAATGTAGATGTTTTGTGTAGACAAATGGTCCTTCAACCAGAATCCAGACTCTCATTGGAAGCTATGGGAAGCATTTAGAGGCTGTTATTTCTGCAAAAGGAGGATCTACTAAATATTGATGTCATTTTTCTGTTGAGGTGACTAAATTTATGAACCTGCCTAATTCAGTAACTATTGCACACTTTCTGTAAATCCTATAAACTTCATTCCACTTCTCAATATTACTGTTTGTCTGCTATATGATATATTTAAATGAAATTACTGATCCAAAAAAACAATGAATTATGAAGAACAATCCTAAATATTATCAGGGGTGCCAAAACCTTTGCATACCGGGAGAAACGTTTCATCACTAATTCCAAGTGACTTCTTCAGTCTCAGCTGACTGCATAAACAATACTTTTGCACAATGACTGAAATTCACCCACAGAATAAACAATGGGCTGGGAGGTCAGTTCCTTGATCATTAATATGCAAATTCTCATGACCACTGATCAATGGCCATGAGTACCATTCACAGAGAGTTGGGGAATGGCTGGAATCACAACATTGTAAGATAGAATAGAATAAACCTTTAACTGTCCCACAAGGGGAAATTTAGTGATCATGAAAGATGTGCCTTTAGGCCCCCTCCTCGATTCAGAGATGGTCATTCCATTTTCGCGTAAATGGCCTCCTTGACTCTGTGCTCAAACTAGCGTTCCTCCCGGTCCAGGATGTCTCATCATTGAAAGAGTTCCCACTGGCCTGTAGGTGTAAATTGACTGGAGAGTCCTGGCCCTACTAAAGAATGTTATCTTGTTTCAGGATACATAATACCTGCCATTATCCAACCCATTCACAGTGTTGAGGAAAGCCTAAGCTGAGAAGGCACCTAAAGTAAGCCCCAGGCGGTAGAGAAGGACAGCTGCTGGTTAAACGAAAACTCTTAGTGATCCCTCATGTCAGCAGTATTGAAACAGTTCAGACATGTTTTTTTCTAAATGTAGTCTAAGTGTCAGGAGGAATGCCGTGATTTATACATTTAGGAAACCAAACAACCTCTGGCAATGCAGATGGCACAACACAGAAGAGCTACCTATGTTCACATCCACAGGTCAGTGTGGCCTGTAGGTGTAATTCTTAATTCCACTCTGCCTAGATGATACCCATAAATCAGGTGATGTTATGCCATCATTTCTTAGTACACAACAAACACTTCACATTAGAATGAAAAAAAAATCCCAAGTGTGCGGAAGTAGAGGCAGTAGTAGCACATTTAATTATTTACAAGCATAATGTTTGTTTATTGACATACATGGGCAATCTTTCTACTTTCAGCAGATCAGAGCAATCTGCTGCAGTATCAGGGTCACAATAAACTTTATTGTCTAGTTGTGGATGGTGGAGAGTACCAGCTTTTTAAACCCTGGTAGGGGTTCTCCCTAAAGAAGTGTAATTGACCCACTTTTGATCACATGCCTTTTCACATAAGGGATAAAATGCATATCTACACTTTTGTGTCCCAGCTGAGTAACAGGAGGAGAAGAGTCTGGTGGAGCAGCAGAGGAACAGTTTCAGCCATTTGGATTCAGCTCAGCCACTACAGAGGAAACAATGACTTCAACACAGGAGGTGAGAAAAGTGTCTCAGTTACACTGTTATTGAAACTGTGCACAGCTGGATGTTAACAGCAGCTTTATCTTTTCCATCCTGGGCTCCTCCATAAATAGAGAAGCTACATTCACAAACAAAAACCACAGAAGTTACAAGAAAATACAAAGATCACATTTTATCAGAACACATTGAAACAACAATGTCATCAGTTGGACTCAGAATTTGTTATGAAGTACAAGATTTTCTCAAGTAATCAATATTTCTTTAATAATGTCATTTTCAGTCCAACTCTCATTGTAGCACATAATTGTAATGTGAAACTATCACCAGAAGGTGGTGGTAACACACCTACAACGTGTTTGTTGACATCTTTGATTCCAAAATGGAGGCAGGTTCAGTTTGTTCCACGACTGCATTTCACTCACTGCCTCTGTTTGTATCTCTGTCCCTGCAGGACCAACATGGAGCGAGAAGTCAGCGCTCTCAGGAGGCCGACAAACCTCACAGAAGAAAGGGGGAGAAAACATACAGCTGTGATGATTGTGGAGAAGATTTTACTGGAAAGTTTAACCTGAAAATTCAACAACTCATCCACACTGGGATGAGACCATTCAGGTGTGACTTGTGTGGAACGTCTTTTACCAAGACAGTAAACTTAAAAAGACATCAACTCATCCATAGTGGAGATAAACCGCACAGCTGTGACTTGTGTGGAAAATCTTTTACCCAACCTGGAAACTTAAAAAGACACCAGCTTGTCCACAGTGGAGTCAAACCGTACACCTGTGATCAGTGTGGTAAAACTTTTAATTGCAGTGGCAACTTACTAAAGCATGAAGTTACCCACTCTGGAATTAAGGCGTACAGCTGTGACATTTGTGGGAAAACTTTTAGCCTTTTAGGGAACAGAAATAGACACCAACGCATTCACACTGCAAATGGTGTTTACTTCTGTGATCAGTGTGGGAAACTGTTTACAACAGATGCACACTTACAATTCCACATGTTTACCCACGCTGATGAGAGACTTTATAAATGTGACCTGTGTGATAAGGCTTTTAAATCTCCACGTTACCTGAGAAAACACCACCAAATGCACTCCAGAAAGAAACTCTACAAGTGCAGTAATTGTGAGGTATGTATTTATATTTTTATCTTCTAATTTCAGTGTCACTGTTTGGATCAACTCTGCTCAGTAAGTAAGTAACTTGTTAGCAAGTTAGTAATTCTGCTAGCTATAACAGCAGTGCTGGCTGATGATCAGATTTCAATCATTATTTCTTTTCATCCATGATCATGAAAAAAGTTAATTATTGCTTTTCTGTATTCACAATATCCACGTTGTACCATATTTAGGCCCACATTACATTTGCCATGGCTGCTGGAATTTTGACAGTGTCAGTAAAGAACATAATAAGTCATCTAATTAAAAACAACGGTTACTGTTACCTTGTAGCCATATTTGAGGATTTACAGTTGCAATTCTTTTGAAGCGTTATGTTAATTAACCTTAAATTAAAATCTCAATGGGATATAAAAATACTTCATTTACGGAATATTCAGTCAAATCTCTCACAAATCTCTTAAAACATTCCTAATATAATACAAAGTGAAAATTTCTCCCTCTTCTATCTAACATTCACACTCCATTGGATCCATCGGAGAACAGCTTGGGGTTAGTATCTTGTGACATGCAGAGTGGATTATGTAGATCAGCAGTCGCCACTAATCATTTTTATCGTTAACTGGGTTTCCCTGGGTCTTTTCCCGTTTTTTTGGGTACTGGTTTTATTTTGTTGCATTTATCCTCCCCTCCTTGAAGGCCGATTCGTGAAAATATACACAGACATAAAACAGTCCGTGGCACAAAAAAGGCTGGGGACCGCTGAAGTAGATGACCTGCTCTACCTTCTGAGCTACAGTCACCCTTGAACAGTGGTTCTTAACCTTGTTGGAGGTACCGAACGCTACCAGTTCCATATGCACCTCTTTAGCGAAAAATAAAATACAAATTTTTTTCAAATTCAAGACATAGATGAGCCGTGCATGTCACGGCGGAGGCTTTGCCGAAACCCTGAAACCAACTAACCAAACCCGTAGGGTTCGATCAAACCCAGGTTAAGAACCACTGCCCTAGAAATTCCTTAAGTGTAGAAAAACTATCTGTATTATATGGTGTCCGTAGAGGTGTTAAAGATGGGAGGCAAAAGCAGAGAGGGGCTTTTTCTTCTAGTCCCGAGCCGGTAAGTAGGATGTGAGAAGACTGAAGATCTGCGGTGAAAAGACTTAGAGAGAGGGACAACAGAGGAGAAGTCATAGCCCTTCACTGTGGATCGACTGATTGGATTATGAATTTTAAACTGCGTACTCATCGTATGCTGAGTTAGGATCAGAGTCAAGAAGGTGAAGTCGGGGAGCCTTGTATTGGAAACTGGATTCTATCAGTGCGCACGATGATCCTCCTTCCCTCCTAAAAGAAGACACACCTCAACAACGGTTGTAGTCACTCAGCAACAGAATAGTTAGAGTTTATAGTGTGATAAATTGATTATTTGGATTTGATTGATTCAATTGCAATTAAGCTGTTTGCTAACGCCTGCTGAAATCTTGCTTTAATAAAAATTATTTATCTTAATTCAAAGTCAGAATTGTGGACATTGATTCTATTACCTTCTTAAAACAGTAAATGGTAAGACTTTGTGTGTTAACCCATAACATCAGATTTAGGTTCTTATAGGTTATTCTAGTCAATTATTATAACACGTCCTTGGGACGTACTGTCCAGGTCACAAAATTTTACTCAGCACAATAACAAGTGCTATAGATCATTAGAGGAGAGCAGCCGTTAATAACTGTGGCTTACAAATATGTTTCATTAAGGTTGCAAATGAGAGCATGGAGTCAAAGGAAGTGCAGGGCGGGCACTTAGATGAAGGCAGTTAGAGGCTGAGCGAATCTCCTCGCTGCCGGCTTAAACTAGTCTCAACTTCACCTATCAGGATAATACCCGTAGGGAGTAAGGGACTCTGACCCAAAGGATGGAGAGCTGTCCAGACCACCTGTACAGGGGTAACTGGGATCTAACAGTGTGAATTGGGTATGTTGCATAAAGCACTTTGAGTGCTCAGACAGAGTAGAAAAGTGCTCTGTAAGAACCAGTCCATTTTACTTGTATTCACTGACTGAACAACAGGAGGGTCATCTAACTAAAACCAATCAGTGCATCCCACCTGACCCCCTCAAAATCAAATTCTTTTTAATGGTCTGTAAGTTTTATTTACATGTCCTCATAGTATGGTGAAAGTATGTCTGCAGACAGGGTACCAGTGCTTGTTGCTGTTCCTCTAGATCAAAGATATTTATTGTAGCCCAGTGAGCTGAGTGTTATAATGAAAACAGTAAAATGTAATTGGATATTGGCAGAAATGCTCTTTATCTGAGGCGACGTTCAGGATAAAAATGTTGAAGGAATTCCCTGACTTACACTCTTTGTATCTTTGTTTAGAAGCAGAGCAACACAGATGGATCCAGTTCTCAACCCTGTCGTCACTGTGGTGGTGGGAAAGACTTTTGTTGTGACCTTTGTGGAAAAACTTTCAGTCATCAGTGGAACCTTACAATACATCAACGTAGACACACTGGAGACAAAATGAGCTTCTGCAAAGAATGTGGGAGAGGCTTCCCCACTCCAAGTGAATTAAAGCGCCATGAATTTATTCACAGTGGGGTCAAAAAGAACGTCTGTGACCAGTGTGGGTCATCATTTTTCACTGCAGATGATCTTAAAAGACATAAACGAGTCCACACAGGAGAGAAACCATACAAGTGCAGACACTGTGAGAAATGTTTCACACAATCAAGTAGTCGTAACCTTCATGAAGGTACACACGGAAGAGAACTTCAGCTGTGACAAGAGCTTCAGGAATCTCGGTTCATACTCCGAACATAAACAATCCCACGCTGTAAATAAACTGTTTCACTGTTACCAATGTGCAAAAACATTCACTTCATTTTCTGCTCTGTGCAAACATCAGCGTGATCACGCAGGACTGAAATCACTGTATCACAATTAATCTGAAGATCCTCTTCTGGTTTCAGGGTCAGACTTCAAAACCTTGAGATCAGGCTCCACAGAGTTCAGCTGGAATCTGCTGTAAAAAGTGTCAGCTGATGACACACTTGGATCTGATGCGGTAGCTCTGATATCTGGACCTGCAGTGAATAAACCTGAATGTTATAACTAGGAAGGCACAAGTATAAATATTTACATTAGTTTGTGTGTGTGCGTGTGTTTTTTTAAAAGGAATTTTAACACTTATCCCCCTACAAAAAGTAGTGTTTAGTCTCAGTACTTCCATGGATGCTTTTGGTGTTTAATAACCAGTAACCATCATGGCTTGATAAATAGACAAATAGATATATTCCCACTCTTAATACACCCAATCACGGCAGTGTCATTAGATAAACATTTACAGGTGGCATGTTTCTGCTTTCTACTAGAAATCTGAGGTGTATAAGGTAAACGGCAATGGAGATCAAAATCCTTCGGCACTATTATTTGCCCTGCAGTGAACTGGAACCTGTTCAGCATGTACTATTAGAATGTCAGGTCTATGTTCAAGAAAGGAACAAGGCATTAATAGCAATTTTTAAGAAGCTGAATGTGACTAGGCTCTTTGATATTCATTTAAACACGAAGCTTCAGAAGGATTACATAAGATGATCTATACCGCAGTTAGACTTCGGTCTAGCAAAGAGGTGATAAAGATGATTGTGTTACTAACTCTATTGTGTCTTTTTCTTTTACTGTCTGTTGAATTCCCAGTGCCACCAATCTAGGCAACACAGTGGTATAGGATAGTGATGTGCAAATGAAGCAAAGAACCATTTCATCAACTGAACTGAAAATGGGTTCATTAATTCAATGCTTTGTTTCAGCGCATCTAGTGGCGAAATGGGAAACGGTGAAAAAAAAAGTCTAAATATTCATGTACTGAGCATAACTGGGGGTTGTGCAAAAGATACAAATATACTTGTGTAAAGATGGATATACTGGTCAGTTGATTCTGTAAATGTACGTACTGTAGCTGAAGGAAGGATGTGCTGGGATGGTATGGTGTGCTCGTGTAACTAGGGCAGGGTGTGAGAAGGGATGAGGTGCCGAACATTTAGTTTTTATTAAAAAATAATATTTTTTCCTCTTTTTAGAATTGCTTCATTTTTTTGCCCATTTATTTATTGCCCATTATGGCCATCTTAATAAAGATCTATCTGTCTATCTATGTCTCCGTGACTCTCTTCTGCTGGAACATTTCCACTGTTACCATGTAAAATGGGTTGAGCAATGCTAAATAAGATGCTATTTTTCATGGTCCTTGGAAGAGAGAAGATTAACTTCTGTTCTGAGTGATGCCGTATGTGTTAACAGACCTCTCTGCATTGAATCATATCTGTTGTTAACCTCTGTCTCTCTTCCACAGCATGTCTTTCATCCTGTTTTCCTTTTCTCACCCCAACCGGTCGCAGCAGATGGCCCCGCCCCTCCCTGAGCCTGGTTCTGCTGGAAGTTTCTTCCTGTTAAAAGGGAGTTTTTCCTTCCCACTGTCACCAAAGTGCTTGCTCATAGGGGGTCATATGATTGTTGGGGTTTCTCTGTATCTATGAAGCGCCTTGAGGCGACTTTTGTTGTGATTTGGCGCTATATAAATAAAACTGAATTGAATTGAATGCCCGAGGTCCTTGAGCTGTCTGCCTCTCATCAGCGCTGTAGCATTAAGAAGGTGCTGTTCCAGGGCCTGTACATAGGAACATGCAAACAAACATTTTTAAACATTTGATACATAACTATCAAGGTACATAAGCTGTGTCCAGCCTACGAATCCGCCCGACAAATGGGTCCTGTTTTTTCCCCCAGATTTGAAGGATGGGTCGTTGTGTCCTTTGTGGTCCACCATATTCCAGAATTCATAGCACGGCCCAGCCAATTCCATTTTCCAACAATGGCGGCCCATGAAAGCATCCTTTTTTCCAGTAGCTAAATCACTCTTTTTTTTATCTTAAATTGTGCCGAGTGGAAAGTTTAGATTTTTAATGTCATGTGTGATGTTCTTGTATGTGATTTATTTACTCAGAAATTCCACAAATGTGCCTCTTTTGAGAATAATCATTGTATACCTCAGTTTTAACTTTCAGTTCAGTTCCAGTTCAGGGTCACCCTGTGATGCCCACCCCGAGTCCATCACAGGGTTAAATAATTTTGGTCTAATTGAGTAGGATTAACGTGAACTCATCATAAGAAGGTTTTAGGTTTATTCTTTAGTCCAGGCAATAGGACTACCTCAAGCTTTACTTGAGTCAGGATTCAGAGTTCTGTCTGTCATTTTCCTTAATTATGTTCAGCTGTGTCCAGTTCCCAATTAGCCCTGAGTGTGTCAGAGAGTATTTGTAGCCCTGTCTCATATCTTTTTAGTTAACATGTTAGTTTATGCTTCCTGAGATTCTGTTGCTCTTCGTTTTCCTTGCATTGTGGACCTGAGTGGATATCCCAAATAAAGGTCAGTTTGTGTTTATTCTGTATCCCTGTGAGTCCTGTGCTTTGACTTATGCCTTGCCGAGCCCTGACAATGTAAGAACTTCTGAATGTGCCAGAATCTATTTGGGTCTTAGCTACAGAGAGTTCACTATGTTATGGAGAAGCATGTGGTCATCATCATGACTGGTCCTTAAAAACGCAGTGTCCAACAGGAATACATGCCTTCTCCAGAAGTCTGCACTAAAAGGCAAGATTTTTATTATTGTTAGGTTTTTAAAAAACCCAAGTTTTCTGTGTCATAAGAGTGGTTCACCTGTTACTGGGTTACACTGGCATACTGTCACTAACTGGCTCAAAGCAATTTATGTTCAAGTTTGGGGGCAAATAAGCATGAAACACTGCCTATAGACCAATAAATTCTCTGATGGTCAAAATCTGTAGAAGATCACTGAGACCTGTGATTGGATAGTAGGTGGGTCTAAAGTCTGTTCTGTAGAATAAGCATGTGTTTGAAATAGTTTTGTATTATTTTGCTTCGATACTGAAACACCACTAGCTGCAGCCAAATGAATAAACTCCAACTGTCAAATGCGTATCTAAAAGATAAAGTTAACAGAAGAACAATTATAACCTACCAGATTCTTCTGTGTCTTAATGTTAAAGCTGGTACTATTAATTTAGTCTCCTGCCTCTCCTTCCTGACTTCAAACAGGTTAAACTAGAGATCAAAGCTAGCTGTTGTACCTTGTGTTGCCTGATGAACATAGACGCACAGAGCCGTAGCATGTAATAAAGATCTGTTTGTGTCCCTGCTCGTTAGCAAGTGGAGAAGAGTCTGACGAAGCAGCAGAGCAACATTTTTGAGTCATTTAGGCTCAGTTTAGCCACCACAGAGGAAACGATGACTTCAACTGAAAAGGTATGGAAAATATGTTTCACTACTATTGAAACTGTGTGCCCTTCATCGTCTTCAGTTGGTTTGCTTGATGATGGTCACAATTTGCTCAAAAGTTGACACAAAGTTCATTTTAACAGGCACCAAAACACAGGCTAGGTTTATATTAAGCCCCCAATAGTACATCATGTAATGTTATTTGTATATATTACTCTTTCTATAATATAATTTTAATTACTGTTGTAGCACACATTACATTTACACTTTTCCTTCATTAGATATTATTGTATTACAGTTTGGAAATGTTATACAGTAGTTGTTGTGGTGATCCCTAGAGTCTCTCATCATGTAGTTCAGCAGACTTGAACGCCACTGTGTTGGAGTGCAGCTAGTGGCAGTAGTACTTGCTCTGCTCTGCTACATGCTTTAGGGTCACTCTAACCAGAACCTGCAAAAGTTCCACATTTTACTATTGTAATTCTTTATAAAATTCTTGTCAAAATAATGTGAAATTATTTTAGGGTTTGGCCTAGTAGTCTCATTAAATGTAACTCTAGGGATAAACAAATGCTGGTGTAATGACTGTGTCAGCAGTCTAAGGTGTTCTAGAATAAAATTTAAAAACCTGTAGAAATATGGACCTCTCCCTTTCCTATCCCCCAGCCATGTCTGCCCAGTCTGTAACAACTGAAAATAAAATGAAAAATAACAACAAAGGTTGATCAAATGGACCAAAACGGCAAGGCCGTGATGATCCACTTGGCAAAGTAAATCCGTTGGGTATCCTTGTTGGCTTTCAGCTAAATTTGTCTAATCTAAGCAGTCAAATCAAAGACAAGAACAAGACTGAATATTTGTGTGTACAAGCACTAGGAATGGCGATGACGTGAGAATATTTAAATACTTAAATCTGATAGTTCCATAGACTATACTACCAAATTATTGTTTGGTTCTTCTGACCATTTGTATATAATGTACTACCACTAGTAGATGGTTGAAATAGGCCTCTGGTTTAAAATTATACAGAAAACTGGAGGGAGTTTGACTGTTCAGTTTGTTCCATGACTGTATTTAACTCAATGCCTCTGTTGGTATTTCTGTTACTGCAGGATCGAAATGGGCAAAGATGTCAGCCCTCTCAGGAGGCTGACAAACCCCACGGGGGAAGAAAATACAGCTGCAATGAGTGTGGGAAAGCTTTTACTCGAAAGGAGTCCCTAAGAAAACACACAGACTTCCACTCTGCAGAGATTCTGTTCATCTGTGACTTGTGTGGAAAATGTTTTACTTGCTTTGGTAAATTTCAAAGACACCAACTAATCCACAGGGGATATAAACAGTTTAGATGTGACTTGTGTGGGAAGTCCTTTACTCAGCAAAGTGCCCTAAAAAAGCATAAAGTCTCTCACAGTGATATTACAGCATACCGTTGTGATCATTGTGGGAAGCGTTTTACTCAGAAAGAAGGCCTGGAAAACCACAAGTTCATCCACAGTGGAGTTAAACCATACAGATGTGATCAGTGTGGTAAAGATTTTACTCAAAGTGGTAGCTTACGGAGGCATGGAGTTACCCACTCTGGAATTAAGGCATACAGCTGTGACATTTGTGGGAAAACTTTCAACCATTTAGGGAACAGAAATAGACACAAACGCATTCACACGGGACATGATGTTTACAGCTGTGATCAGTGTGACAAGCAGTTTACAGAAAAAAGATACTTACAACAACACATGTTTACCCACACTGAGGAGAGACCGTATAAATGTGACCTGTGTGAGAAGACTTTTAAACTTTCATCGTCCCTTAAAATGCACCATCAGATCCACACCAGAAAGAAACTCCACAAGTGCAGTTACTGTGAGGTATGTATTTTATTTTTTTTTTTCTTTCTGGGGTATCAACACTTGTTTCTGTTCCTCTACGTCATAGAAACAAAATTTATTTTAAAGTTTATTTAAACGTGTAACTTATGTTAAATGTATTTGTCTTTGTTTAGAAGCAGAACAACCCAGAAGGATCCAGTTTTGAACACTGCTATCGTTGTGGTGGTGGGAAAGCATTTCGTTGTGACATTTGTAAGAAACCTTTCAGCCAGGAAAGGACCTTAAAATTACATCAACGTAGACACACTGGACACAAAATGAACTACTGCAAAGAATGTGGGAGAGGCTTCCCCACTCCAAGTAAATTACGACGTCATGAACTTATACACAGTGGCATTAAAAAGTACCTCTGTGGCCAGTGTGGGTCATCGTTCGCCACTGCAGGTAACCTTAACATGCATAGACAAATCCACATGGGAGAGAAACCATATAAGTGCAGTCACTGTGAGGAAAGCTTCTCACATTCAAGTACTCGTAACCTTCATGAAAGAACACATAAAGCTACACCTGTGACTAGTGTAACAGGAGTTTGATCTTAAAAGTATTTTAAAGTGTAAATAATTTGTTTTATCTTTGAGGAATTAAATGTGGTATAACCTCCACACACTGTCCTGCTTACCATTAAAGTTGAATATTGGTAAGTGTGGCTGTGTGGTGCTTATACTATTTTTCTCCACAAAGAGAAGGTTCCCAAGTTTCTTTAAGAATTTTTTTTTTTTTTATTAAACTTTAAATGCATAGAAATTTCCTACTAATTTTACTTGTATAGAACTTTTTAAATGCTTATACAACCTGCTGTGGTAATCCCTACTACTTTTCACAGAACTGATCCAGAAAGGTCAAATGTAACGTAAGAAAATGTTAGCGAATGGGGAGAACTGCTGATACAACGGTAGAATACAAAAGACGATGCGTTTCTCGGGAGACAATTTTGCCAACGAGCTTCAGAAGGGGAAAACTACAAATAATGGGACATATTACACTTAAACGCATTTAGAAAGGGTGGCGAGTTCTCAAGTTCTTTGACGGGGGAAAAAAATAAAAATTTGGCGTTTTTTCATCACAAAATTTATGTAGTATTGTAGATGTTTAATGTTAGTGGTTTACTGTTAGCCTGTTACTTTTGCAGCTTTGCCATTACATGATTGTCTTCTCACAAACGCTTCCATTGAGACTTGTCCAGGATGCTGGGTGTAATTTATTTATTAACATTTCTAGGCCAATTTAAGATTTGAAGACTTTTTTTTTTTTTTTTCTTTAATGTTCTGGGGATGTTCATCAAATATGACTAAGGTAACACTAATTTGGTGTAAAAATAAATAATTGGTTTCATAACATATTTGAGCCATGATTTCACTTCCACTGTCTGAGTAAAGACTGAC
>NW_005188144.1:8190-9083 GCF_000239375.1 Pundamilia nyererei | reverse complement strand
TTCAAATCCCGCTTATGGTAACAATTTTTTCAGTTTAACATTTAAACTTTTTAACTGTTTTCAATACAAATTTCAGCTTCTACACCAGTTCTCAGTGGATTTCTTTCCCCCTCCCTTCAGCACACAGTTTTACTACTTCTGCTTTTTTCAGCAAATTCCACTACAAGGCATTCACCAGAGGTGGGTCGAGTATCCAGAAATTGTACTCAAGAGTAGCATTACTTTAAAATATTATTACTCAAGTAAAACTGAAAAGTAGTTGTCAAGAAAGTTACTCAAGAGTAAAAAAGACTACTCAAGTAGCGAGTAACTGTTTGAAATGTCAGATTTATTTATTTATTTTAAACTATTCTAATTGTCACAACCTGCGGGATCGGCAAGGCGCTGGTCAGAATCTCTCCACTCCTAGCCCCTCTTCTCTTTTTCCTCTCCCCTGTTTTGCCGGGGCAGAACTCAGGGCGGGTTCACGCCCTCGGTCCACGCCTTCCCGGATCGTGCACACCTGGGCCTCATCAGACCAGCCGGTATATGAGAAGGAGATCAGCTGTTCAACGCTGGATTGTTGTGAAGGCTCTTGTTAGTACACACCTAGCTCAAGTTTGCCGTGCCTCTGCCTCAGACTTAACGTGTTCCTTTGTTCCTAGATTCCCCGTCCCCGTGTTTCCCCGTGTGGAAGGTGTGACAGGTCGCTAGCGGAGTGGAGAGAGGCTGTTCTGAGCACGTGTGTGATTTTCCCTGGAGCCCTGGACCCCTGCCCCTCACGTCTTGTGTGTATATAGCACTAACCTCTCACTGTCTGTACATACACTTGGTGAAGATCTGTAATAAACATCTGTTTGAACGCTACCCAGGAGTCCTGCAAGTGGATCCTTTAAGCAACCCCTGACACTAAT
>NW_005188144.1:2835-5482 GCF_000239375.1 Pundamilia nyererei | reverse complement strand
CTCCACAAATCCTGTGAAAGATTCATTTCCTTATAAACCATTGAACGAGACACCGAAGCAGTCACGTTCTAAACGAAGCTTCGGACGTCACTGATCACGTGACTCTGGCCAAACGAATCAAGCTTCGACACAGAGCTTCTGAAGCAGTGTGTTGATTTTTTTGACACACACACCGGAGCGTCAGCTTCAAGATGACCATCACTATCAGTTTGTTTTACTTTTAAGTGGGTGAGTGATAGTGTTAATAATAATAATAATGGATTGCATTTATATAGTGCTTTTCTAGGCACCCAAAGCACTTTACAATTCCACTATTCATTCACTCTCACATTCACACAATGATGGAGGGAAGCTACAGTTGTAGCCACAGCTGCCCTGGGGCAGGCTGACAGAAGCCATATCGTGCAGATAAGATGACATGTTTAAAAATGCCAACTAAGACCATATGAATATTTAGTTGTGTTAGGAGAGCTGGTAATAAAGTACTCAAGTTTGTGCTTTGGCTCAAGCTTATTTTTGGAGGGATCAAGGTCCAGAGGGGCTTTTCAAAAAAAATTAGGGGTCCTAGAGGAACCCTTTTGAGGGAGGAGGTGTTACGTCCCTCTGCATCCCCTAATCTCCTCAGTATGTTCAGCTGGTGCTAATTGGCCCCACCTAGGCAGGTGTTGGTAAAAGCATATCTGAGGCAGGCTTTCAGGAAGCCTTACTAGCCATGCCTGGGTGGTAGCAGCCATATTAGCCAACCTGCTATGCATTTTAGGATTAAAACCTCTTCTCACTAACACTCTGGTATTCATCTCCTTTTTTGTGTTGCGGCTTTTGAGCCAGGTAGTAACAGTGCTTGAAACTCTTTGCGCAAAGACTTGATAGTTTTATTGACAAAAGAAAAAACAACATATAAATGAAAATCAATTTGGATTTTGTAAAAATAGATCAACGGCATTGGCATTATTGACTTTCATTGAAGATATTTAATCTGCAACCCATAATAATAAATAAACAGTTGGGGTATTTGTTGATTTAAACAAAAAAGCTTTTGACACATTACAACATTATATTTTGATTTCTAAATTGTATAATTATGGTGTGAGAGGAGTGGCATTGAATTGGTTAAGGAGTTATTTAGAAAATGGGCTGCAATATGTACATTGTTTTGAGAACACCTCTGAAAGATTGAAGATTGTATTGGGCGTTCCTCAAGGTAAAAAGGTTAAATTTTATTGTATTTGCAGGTGACACAAATTGCTCAGGAGAGAATTTGAAAGATATGAAATCATGGTTTCTGAGATGTAAATTTTTAAGAAATGGTTTGATGTAAATAAATTATCTTTGAATCTGACAAAAACGAAATTGATGATATTTGACAATTGTGTAAAGGAAGAAGTTATTATGCCCATTAATGGAGAACTGATTGAAAGAGTTTCGCTTTTTGGGTGTAATAGTAGATGAAAATTTGACGTGGAAATCACAAATTGAGTACATTAGAAAGAAAATGGTCAAAAACATTTATATTTTGAGAAATGTAAAAGATTTATTAGACTACAAATCAATGAGCAACGTTTTTCGTTGGTTTTCTCATACTTTAGTTATTGTGTGGAAGTCTGGGGAAATACATTGGTGAATGCTAAAAACCCTCTAAAATTAATACAGAAGAAAATGATACGAATGATTCATAACGTTAAATATAGAGAACATCCAAATAAATTATTTATAGAAAAAAACTATTAAAATTAGGATATTTACTGAAACTACAGACAATATTAATTATGTTTAAGGCTAAAAATAATATTTTGCCTTTCAAGTTACAAAGTTTATTTTCAATGTGTTTGGAGGGAGAAGACAGAAGGAAATTTCATTTTAAGCATCAGCTAGCTAGGACTACACAAAGATTAATGAGTCCAACGGTTAGGGGTATATGACTGTGGAACTCTCTTCTTTATAATCTAAAGAATTGTACAAATTTACATTGTTTTAAAAATTGTTAGATGATAATTCAATATGAAGAATATGAATGAAATTGGAGTTAATTGAAGATTGAAATTTGAAAATTGAAGATTTCTTTTTTTTCTTTTTTTTTTTTACATTTTTTGCCTCATTTTATTCTATTCACTTATCTTTTCTCCTTGTTATTATGTGATGTGGTATATTGCTGATTGTAAATTTGTTTTGTCTGCGTTAGGACCTGGAGATATATGTTCGTTTGTTCCTCGGTTTTTGGTGTCCACTTGTAATATAAGTTGGATCACAGACAGGGGGCAGGGTTTAATAAGAATATTTTCTTCTTCTTGCTCCCACTCCACGCATGGTTGCAGTGCTATACCGAAAGAAAGTATGGTTTGTTTGTCTGAAAGAAAACTGTTGAAACTGTTGAACCAAGTGTGAAATAAATAAATGAAATGTGTGTGAATTTTGCTTTCCACTGTTTGTGTGTTTTGTTGTTGCTGGGTAGATAGCTTGTACTGGAAGGACTGTAAGGTGCTAGTTCAGGTTTGCAGCTACCACTCCCCGGAGTGTCGGCCAGAACACTGCTCAAGGCCCGGATGAATGTTCAGAAGGGAGACAATGAAGACACCGAGGATAGTGCAGACTCTTGTATTGACTTCACACAGTTGAAGGTAACAGGGATTGTCAGAGGAGCAGGGGCCTG
>NW_005188144.1:0-1388 GCF_000239375.1 Pundamilia nyererei | reverse complement strand
GTGTGTGTGTGTGTGTGTGTGTGTGGTCTCTGAACGGAACAGAAAGAAAATACTACATTACTAAAGTGTTCACAACAATATCTCCAGAGTACATCAACATAAACACAGGCGGGAAATAAACTAACATCCCCTTTAATACCATAGGCCATATATTACCCACGACTCACACATAGACCCCCTGAGAGAGCTAACCAGGTACACAGCTATACACAACCACACGGCAGGAAACTTAGCTTAGCTTAGCACCCGCTAACGGCACAGACAGAAACATAGTCATTTCCCCCCTAACCTTGGTTACAGTCCCAAACACATCTTATTATCACATCCTCACACATCACCAACTTACGTTGCTCATTAACGCACACTTCTCACGGAATAACCAATTCTCTGCCGGTAATCTGGAGCAGAAAAGCTCAGGTGCTTTGCCCACGTTTCTCCCTGGACATAGTCTCTCATACAAAGCGGTGGGGTGACCTCTACTGGCCACTCTAAAAACTACAGGTGAACTAACAACTGAACAGAATAAAACCATAACTATGGGGCCTTTTGTACAGTTGTGTTGATTAAAACAACCAATGCAGCTTTCACAGTTTTTCACATTTTGAAACTGTGATCTTTGGAGATGTGGAATGTAAATGTGTTTGTCTGAAAAACACTTTGGATCAACTTCTGTTGTTTTAAATGTGCTACATCAATAAGAATGATTTTTACAAGAAACAAAAAGTGTTTACATTATTCGGACATAAAAACAATTAAAGTTTGAATTCCGAAAAATTTTAATTAAATTCCAATACAATAATTATACATTGACACGAAAGCTGACATTACTTTTAATGTTAGCTTTTAGTTTATAGGTAATCAGCCCATGAAGGTCCAACATGAGACATAACTGAAACTTTACTTTTAGCACTAAATGAGCGACCTGAATATTCTTTCACTCTCTGAGAGGACTCTGTCAGTGTCAGTGACCTCTGACTGGATTGTCGTTTGCATTTACAGCAGTAAAGTATCTCCACACGATTCTCCTCCATCTCTGTAGCCCAAATGTAGTTTCCAAGTCACGTTACCGCACAGCAACGATTTAAAGCAGAGCAGGAAGAAGGGGGCGGAGCAAAGTAGCAGAGTAGTCGAGCAGAGAGAGCTGCTTTTTCATGAAGCGGGAGTGAAGTAGTGACCTTAGAGGGAAGAAAAAAAAAAACTAAAGTATCGATCATAAACCACTACCAACGTCCTGATCGATATCTGCATCGATCTGCCCACCCTTGTCTCCTGGATCGTAGCTGAGATCAGCGTGAACCACGTGGGTCTCTGCTCCCTGATCTGTTTCCTGTGTTTGGAAAGAGTTGCAGCTTCATCGCGGAGTTTCTCTCGGTTTGTGGGCTCATCTA
>NW_005188143.1:79620-80823 GCF_000239375.1 Pundamilia nyererei | reverse complement strand
GTGAGGATGATGATGATGAGGAGGAGGATGGTGAGGATGAGTGTGGAGGTGTGTCAGAGACAGCGGGTGGACAGAGACACTAACATCTGTCCTCAGTGAGTGAGAAGTCTGCAGACACATCTGCATAATTCATGCACAGCTGATCATTGAATACGAGCTGCAGGCAGAAACACCACAGATGAAGAAAACAGGAAGTAAATGAGATGTTCCTGTCAGGGCTTATGATGATGATGATGAAGGTTTAGCTCTGCTGTGAAGACACATTAGTAAAAGGGCTGCTGGGTAATATCAGGCAGGACTGACCTCCATCAGGCAGATGGTCCAGAGAGCTGCAGGAGCATGAGGAGGATTAGATTCAGCCTTGTTAGAGGACAGGAAGGTGAAGCTCGTCTCTGTGGACGTCTTCAGCCAACAGCTCGCAGCTTCATGCGGTCATGTGGACAGCAGCTATCATGGTGACACCATCACAGGAAGTGGAGCAGAAACATCTCCTCTGCTCCGTCAGTGAAGCTCTGACTGAAACAGCTGACTAACTGCTGTCATGGTAACCTGCTGCTGAGGCTGAACTCAGTTCACACTAGGGCTGGGCGATATGACCCAAAATTCATATCTCGATATGTTTTAGCTGGATGGCGATATACGATATATATCTCGATATTTTTTAAAGCCATAAAGTAAGAACAAACAGAGAGTTCTTAGTCACACTGTGTCCCAGATGTCACACAGGCACTTTTATTAACATACAGCATAGATTTACATGAAGAAATTACTCAGAAATAAATGATCAGCATTTATTAAATAATTAAATAAAGCACTATAAATAAAAGAAAACTGTTGTTTTTGTGCATAACAAAAAGCTCACAATTGTGCAGTCAAAATGTAAACTAACAGATGCTGAGCATAATAAGAAGCAGCTGCTCTGTTCCCAACTTCTACTGCGTGACTGACAGCAGTTTGAAATCCTCTTTGTATCCGTGTCTCTTACAGGTGCCATTTATGGTCCTTATACACACAGTGCGGTAATATTACGTTGAAGCACAGTACGTATCACTCCGCGAGGCTCCACGGTAGCCGTAATGCTCTGGCAATTCATCAAGCGCTGCAGCTTCGTAGCTTACCGAAGTTGTACTAAAAGATTTATTGACAGATTGCTGAGCGCCGTGTTCCACAGAAAATCGGTTCGCGGTCATCAAGCACAACCAG
>NW_005188143.1:77262-78437 GCF_000239375.1 Pundamilia nyererei | reverse complement strand
GGAGGAGCCGCTGCCCAGGACGGACGCCTCAGGTGCACACACACAGAAACACAAACACACACACAAACAGACACACACACAGACTGCTTGTGCTTGTGTTCTCTGAGGACATGAAGCTGAGCCTCTCACCTTTAAAGGACCTAAACCTGATCACCCCTGAGCCTTCAAACAGCTGTTTGAGGAGGTGACAATGACTCTCTCTCTCTCTTCATCTCCAGGGTGAACGACAGCATCGTATTCGTTAACGATGTGGACGTCCGGGAGGTCACTCACTCCATCGCTGTGGAGGCGCTGAAGGAGGCGGGGCCTGTTGTCAGGCTGTACGTGCTGCGGAGACGCCCACCGAGCGAACGCATCACACAGATCAAACTGATGAAAGGACCCAAAGGTGAGACAGGAGAGCAGCTCTTATGTAACTGTGATTCCAGCTGCTCTGCCGCCCTCTGCTGGACTGTTAGAGTCATTACAGTTCTTAAATATGTTTTATGTCAGCTACAGAAGAATTAGAGACATGACAGAGGCTTCATACAGGAGATTCACCTTTATAACCCTTTATACTCTGATTTCTCAGCAGGACACTGTAGTAATGTTTAATCAACCTGTTGTAAATACAGTTTGGTCAAACAGGAAGCAGAAACACACCTGAACGTGTCACCTCATATGGAGCCAGTCACACCTGGAGATTTATTACTTTATGTATTTTTAACATTTTGTGACGCACTGATTACGTCAGTAACATATTTCATCACCTTTTTAATCTGTAAACGTTGTTTGCCATGAGTCAGTTTGATCTTCATCACTCGCTGTGTTCTGGGTTTTGTTAATCTAACCCCGCCCCCCGGTGCAGGTCTGGGCTTCAGTATAGCGGGCGGCGTGGGGAACCAGCACGTCCCTGGAGACAACAGCATCTACGTCACCAAGATCATCGAGGGCGGGGCGGCACACCGTGACGGGCGGCTGCAGATCGGAGACAAAATCCTGGCGGTACGTGACATCACACGTGTTCTCTCTGACACGCTAAACTGATGTGACTGTGGTCTAACGTGAGGCTCCGCCCCCCGGCAGGTCAACCACATGTCTCTGGAGGACGTCCTGCACGAAGACGCCGTGTCAGCCCTGAAGAATACAGGAGAGGTGGTCTACCTGAAGGTGGCCACGCCCACCTCGCAGTACAT
>NW_005188143.1:75288-76240 GCF_000239375.1 Pundamilia nyererei | reverse complement strand
TTAGACCCGTGACCCTGATCCAGATGTTAGACCTGTCACTGTTCCAGATGTTAGACCTGTCCCTGATCCAGATGTCAGAGATCAGCTGCTGAATGTTCTGTCCTCTCTGCAGCCTACATGGAGCCGGACTATATGTGCGATTACCCACAAGCCCTCCCTCCTCCGTCACCGCGGCGATACTCCCCGATCCCCCGCGG
This sequence comes from Pundamilia nyererei, assembly GCF_000239375.1. Taxonomy (NCBI): domain Eukaryota; kingdom Metazoa; phylum Chordata; class Actinopteri; order Cichliformes; family Cichlidae; genus Pundamilia; species Pundamilia nyererei. The sequence goes on along the minus strand of NW_005188143.1, from coordinate 76,043 downwards.
CATGATGGGAGAGGACGAGTACTCGAGGGAGCCTCGCAGAGTGTGCGTGCAGCGTGGCTCCACCGGCCTGGGCTTCAACATCGTGGGCGGAGAGGACGGAGAGGGCATCTTCATCTCCTTCATCCTCGCAGGAGGCCCAGCAGACCTGAGCGGGGAGCTCCGCAAGGGAGACCAGATCCTCAGTGTAATACACACAAACACACACAAACACACACACAGATCCTCAGTGTAATACACACAAACACACACAAACACACACACAGATCCTCAGTGTAATACACACAAACACACACAAACACACACAAACACACACACAGCAGGTCTTCAGAGCAGGTGAGTTATTTAGAGAAAAAATGATAAATAACTCCAACAGGTGTTTACAACTAATACCTGTTGGAGTTATTGATAACGTTTTTCTCTAAATAACTCATGAAGACATGAAGTCCAAAACAATAGGAGTACTTTAAAGCAGGGGTGTCAAACTCAAGGCACGCTTTAGGTCGCGGGCCAAACAAGACAAACATTTATTGAACACTAAAACTGTTTTTTAAACATAAATATGAATAAAAACAGACAGGAATATTATTCCAGAATAAATAAACTTAAAAAAATAAACTTTAACTTTAAATATTTTGCTCTCCATAAAAATATATCGTGTGAAAATTATGCAAGTTAGAAATATGAACATGCTGCCAAAACCCCAGAAAAAGTAAATGAGAGCAAACACAAGGTTGGAGCCGCATGCAGACGAGCTG
>NW_005188143.1:72099-73074 GCF_000239375.1 Pundamilia nyererei | reverse complement strand
ACCTGAGCAGTGAAAGACCGCGGGGGGTTAAAAACGATGGAGTCCGCTGCTCTCGCTCTGGTGACCCTTGATCTCATGGTCAGCTGACAGCTGGTGGGTAACAGACGTCTCTGAAAACGTCGGAGCGCTTTTACAAATATGTGATGTCCTGATATTTGAAGTTCACACAGCGACATTCTCGCCTTAAAATATCTTAAAAGTTCATTTTTTTACACAGAGTCATATTTGTTTAGCAGCTGTCCTACGTCACTGCTGTGTTTGAGTTTTGGACGAAATGCATTCTGGGATATTTGGCTGCACCAAGTCCACATAAGCCACCACCGATGCATGCTGGGTAAAATGGGAGGAGCCAGAACACATTCGGGAATGTTGAGATGAGATGAGATGAGATGAGATAGCCTTTATTTGTCAGTTGCAGGTCTTTTGCCCACAACCGAGATGACAGACCTCGCCGACCGTACATCCAATACACAAACATCACATTGGGGAGACAGGTCAGGCCAGGTAGTGAGAAAAAAAACCCTCGAAATGTGTAACACAGAAGGATAATACAGGAATGCACAGGTATCAACACACCATAGCACAATAAACACAGACAGCAACATGGGAAAGAGTTCCAGTGTGTACATCTGATCTGGGACCGCTGCAGTCCCAGTCTTCCAGCCAACCCAGGTGGCCTTGCATGGAACGGGAAGGAACAGACTAAAGACAGTCGTTATCAGGGTGTTGTTGTTCAGCTCCAGCCTTGCAGCTGGTGCCAAAGGGGTATCTGCATAAGTGATGGTATGTTTTACCTTAGTGAGAACAGCTCATATGAATTTCAAAGCAGTTCTACAGTCCAACACTGGTCTCTCAATCTCCCGTTTGAGAGCCGCGAGCTTCGCCATACTTGCGTTCTGTGATGTTGTCATTTCTTGTGCTCAAGGAGCCGATTCTGAGAACTCACAGCAGTGTGCCTCCCTGAGATGTCATCCG
>NW_005188143.1:41396-46757 GCF_000239375.1 Pundamilia nyererei | reverse complement strand
CACCTGCTTGCTGCTACTACTGCGCATTCACCCAATGTATATACTATATATATATATAATGTTCTTCCTCTAACCCCGCCCCCCATTTTTGCACATGTCGAGGAGCGTGTCAGGCTACATTTCACTGTGTGTTATATTTGTATAACTATGCATGTGACAAATAAAGAACCTTGAACCTTGAATCTTACAATGCTGTGATTGCAGCCATTCCCCAACTCTCTGTGAATGGGACTCATGGTTATTGATCAGTGGGTTTTGGTCAGTGGTTGTTGATCAATGGTGATGAGAATTTGCATAATTAAGATTAAGGAACTGACCTCCCAGCCCATTGTTCCTTCAGTGGGCTGGTTTCAGTCATTATGCAAATGTCCTGTTTATAAGATTGAAACCTGCAGTCAGCTGAGACTGAAGACGTCACCTGGATGACGATGAAACGTTTCTCCCACAAAACACTACGTCCAGATGAACAGATTCAACTTTTCAAGAAGATTTTCAAGTGTTTCCTCTGCTGTTTATCAGCCAATCAGCTCTTTGCTGTCACACAGCTTACATCTGCAGGTGAGTCATCATTGTGGGTCTTCTATATGTTCATCTCTGATATCATAAAAATGTGATGGTCGTATAAGACGCATGTTTAAAGATAAGATATACAACTTATATGTTTAAATAAGTATGTTTAATGTTCACACACTGACTCCATGTTTGAACATGAATTTCACTGAGATCATTGAAGATAAAAGCCTCAAACTTTCATCATTCTTACCATCTAAAAGAATCAGGATCTGTAACATCAAACTGTAAGGGCTAGTTTCAATAAAAGAATCAAGCTGTGCTGTAAAGTCTCATGTTTGAAAGCTCAAAGGAAGAAAGGTCATTTTAATTCAGTTTTCTTGCTGATTAAATATGACAGGCTGTTTCACAAGAATAGATACTCTGATCCACAGAGAACAAAGATCTTCTGCTCGAAAGGTAAAGCTGAGAAAAATATTTAGCTAAATGTGAATATTTTCCATCTTTGACACCATCTCTGCTGATCATTCCTGGACCTGCTGACCTGGAGGAGTCTGATCATCAACACTGAGTCTCAGCTTTTCTGTCATCTGTCACAGTTCCTGCTGGACGCTCACTGAGGGACGTGGTGCTCGGTTGGTGAATGTGGAGGTTTGATGGCACATGTGAGGCCTGTAAACTATACAGAATACGTTCACAGACATCATGTGAGGACCAGCTCTGTTAGTCTGCAGATAGTCCCTCTGATAGAGCCCTCTGTGCTCCCACAGCAGGTTGATGTTATCTATGAGACTAACACCACAGACTGGTGACAGACAGGTGTGTGAGACCAGCAGACTGAAACTGCACTAAGATGAAAGTGTGGCACTTCAGAGACTCCAGGACCCCAAACAGATGCAGAACATCTGGTTTTCTGTCTTCATCCTGATGTTGTGGATGATGATGTCATCAGTAATCACAGCTGTGAGGCAGGATGAAGTGAAGACCAGGCTTCGATCAGCTGTGGTGTCATGGACCAGCCTGCTGTGGGTGGAGGTCGAGGTGCTGCAGGATGCTGTGGAGGAGGTGCTGACATTCTTGAGATGCCACCTGGAGGTGTATAAGTTTCCTTCAGGAGCCTGATCCATGTGAACTCCCTGGAGATGGGGACCAAAGACTGTCCTCCAGTGAGCAGACTTAGTTCATCCAGGAAGCTGAAATACTGGATGAAGTCCTGAGAGTGAGGGGTGGAGTCAGGACTGTCTCCCAGTGCTTCATACGCTGGTCCTGGGTTCAGATCCTGGTGGACTGAAGCTCACTGGAGCCTTTGGTTTGGTGCCCAGTGTGCTCCATGGATCTGAAGCCTGGGCTGGTCCTGACCATGGAGTCCAGATGTTTCTAGCTTTATTAAGGAGTCCAGGAACTGGAATGATGGCTGACAGCGGAAGAGAGTAGACGTGTATTCGTGAGCTCTCGGCGGTAGGCCCAGGAATCTCTCTTTATCCTGATTTGCCCTCATATAATTCTGGACCATAGTAAGAGGCAAAGTTACTAAGTAAACATCTCTATGGCAAGTTATAATTTGCGACACTCAAAACGAAAGAAAACGGCTAAAACTTCAGGGCACCTGAACATATCAGCAACAAGAAATATGGCGAATGGGGAGGAGGAACTGCCAATTAACAAACTACTCAATGCTATCAAGGAAACTAAAGAGGACCTCACGAACCACATTGACAAAAAAACGGCCGACATACAAACAACCCTGACGAAAATTGAATCCTCTCTTAATGCGCTTTCTGAGCAAGTTGAAGAGATGGAGGCGCGAGTGAGCGCAAACGAAGACGACATTAAAAATGCACGCAGCCGTGACGATAAAATGGAGAAATTGACAACGCAACTCAAAGACAAAATCGACGACTTGGAGAACCGCAGTAGAAGGTCCAACCTTAGGATACTGAACATCCCGGAGCAAGCAGAAGGCCGAGACGCTGTTGGATTTTTGGAGAAATTTATACCAGAAATCCTGGGGAATGATAACGTCACCTCACACATTACCCTTGAAAGAGCACACCGCGTCGGGAAGAAGTCTGACAGACCACGGCCTCTCATCGCTAAGTTCCTGAACTTCAGAGACGAAGAAAAAGTCCTCAGACTGGCTAGAAGTAGGGGAGAGATGACATGCGAGAATAAGAAAATATCGTTTTTCTCGGATTACAGCGCAGACCTGCAACGCAGAAGAGACGAGTTCCATGAAACAGAGGCTGCGAGAGAAGGAGATTGAATATGCTCGGATGTACCCAGCGCAACTTCGCATCAGGCACCAGGGATCTATCAAAATATTCTCCACTCCTGCCGAAGCACAACGTTATCTGAAAGATAAATTCAGTACTTTGCTGTAAATATACCGAGAGTGGCTAAAGTTTCAACCTTAGCAGCTGCCTGGGCCACCACTATGGTTTAGCTGAATTACCTACCTAATGTGGTTTTGTTACAGGGGTTTTTACTTTAACGTTTTGGGGTTATGTTTGGTCTCTTACCAAAAATTTTACTCACACTTACGCAACTGTTCACACAGCTCCCTGGTCTAGGCCGTATCTTACTGTTATACCCATGTACAGAGCTTCACCACATCGAAACGCACAAAAGCAGGAAAGTGTTCAGAAATCCCCAGAGTTGAATACCATGACACTCACCTGTCCAAGATATTCACATAAAAAACTTAAATTATGGTCCATCTAACTTGTATATCTTGGAATATTAGAGGGATCAATTCACCCATTAAGGGGAAGAAAATGCTGACATCCTTAAAGAGGCAGAGAGTAGATGTTGCTTTTATCCAGGAGAGTCACCTCACAGACGCTGAACATTTAACATTACGAAGAGATTGGGTGGGCAATGTTTTGTACTTGTAGATTGTGAAATAGATAGAAATAAGATAACTTTGGTAAATATATATAGGCCTAACTACGATGAACCTTTATTGTTTAACAACTTAATAATGAAACTGGCTACAATTGAGGGCCAGTATGTTGTGGGTGGAGACTTTAATTTGGTCCTAAATCCTTCTCTGGATCGGTCCTCACCCAAAACAACTTCACTATCAAAGGCAGCAACAGCACTGAACCAGGGTATGAAGGATATAGGCATAATTGATGTGTGGCGAAACCTTCATCCAGGACAGAGGGATTTCTCCTGTTTTCACCAGTACATAACACACACTCTAGAATTGATATGTTTCTCTTACCACAAAATATGACGGCAACAGTGATAGATTGCTCCTGCTTAGCAACTACTTTTTCAGACCATAATCCCATCAAACTCTCCTGGGCTACCAACATGTCGCAACCTGCAACCTACAGGTGGAGGTTTAAAAACTACATGCTAGGCTGGCTTTATTTCATATATGAACATTAATATTGAAATATTCCTAGATGCCAATGTTAAGGGTCCAATATTGAGGAGGGATACAGGAGGTAATCCAAAAATAACAACACTGACCCGGCCAGGTGAAGTCAAACGATGATTTGACTTCACGCGTGGAGGGACCAGCGCTGTACGCAGACAGCATTGATCTCTGACTAACAATGCATAAGCAGATGTTTTATACCAATAGGGCTTAAATTTAATGACGCCCCTTCAACGTCAAACAAATACAATACATACATAGGTTTCAAAACCACAATGACTTTTAACACAGTTTAAAAGAACATTGTCTCCACGGCAGGTGCTTCCTGTCATCCTTCTGACTCTCGCTTCTCCAAAACCTCAAGCCATGCTCTGCAACAAACTAGCAATTCTGCACGCACAAAAATGCAGTTGAAAGCAAACATGATTAACCTCTCACCTGTAAATGAGTCTATCTACTATGTGTGTGTGTGTGGGTGTGTACGTGTGTGTGTGTTCGAGGAGTGAGGTTCGATGGGTTCCAACAGAACAACATGAGGTGAACCCCATACTATTAAAAGATGTTCCATTTTTATGTACAAAAATATGTCTATCCAGGCTCACAATAAATTGATAATATTAAACACCTTCTGCGCCTGGCAGGAATCCCACTCACTTCTGAAAATAAATATCTCGTTTCTTAGAAGGACAGTCCTATGGGGCAACCCTGACCTCTCTCATCATATTGCTGACCCAATACTGCAGGGATGGAAGGACAGAAATATTCAAACTGTTGCTGACTTATACAATAATGATTCATTTATTGACTTTCAACAACTAAAGGAAAAATTCAAACTCACAGGACAAAGTTTCTTCAAATTCCTACAAATAAGAGACTGGGTCAAAGAGAAATCCAAAGGGTTATTCCCCGAGATACCAAAAGAAAGTCCTCTTGAAGCCCACCTCTACACTAAACCATGGAAGTCAATAAAAGGAATAGCATCTTCTGTATATGCTATTATCAATGAAAAGTTACCTGACTATAACAAAATGTCTATAAAAAGAAAATGGGAAACAGACCTGGGCCATGTCTATGAAGAGGTAGAATGGCACCATTTATTGGAACAGGCACAGACCATGTTAATTTCTACAAAACACAGCTTTCTGTTTGTTTGTTTTCCAATTTAAAAATGAAAAAATAAAGCTTATTAAAAAAAAGGGGGTCCAGGAACTGTGTCCTTCTTCAGTCGGGTGCAGGGTGGAGGTCTTTCATTCCATTCACAGAGTTTTCAGCTTAGACAGCCATCTGTCTGACAGGAACAAACAGTCAGCCTCATCATGAAAACACTAAAACAGCAGCAGTCAAATATCTGCATATTTTTACACTTTAATAAGACACATGAGAAATGTAAAAGTATCTTAAGACATTTTAAAAGAAATACTAAACTAATCATCCAGACAAAGTTATTTACAGTACACACAGGA
>NW_005188143.1:38302-41376 GCF_000239375.1 Pundamilia nyererei | reverse complement strand
CCGGCCAGGTGAAGTCAAACGATGATTTGACTTCACGCGTGGAGGGACCAGCGCTGTACGCAGACAGCATTGATCTCTGACTAACAATGCATAAGCAGATGTTTTATACCAATAGGGCTTAAATTTAATGACGCCCCTTCAACGTCAAACAAATACAATACATACATAGGTTTCAAAACCACAATGACTTTTAACACAGTTTAAAAGAACATTGTCTCCACGGCAGGTGCTTCCTGTCATCCTTCTGACTCTCGCTTCTCCAAAACCTCAAGCCATGCTCTGCAACAAACTAGCAATTCTGCACGCACAAAAATGCAGTTGAAAGCAAACATGATTAACCTCTCACCTGTAAATGAGTCTATCTACTATGTGTGTGTGTGTGGGTGTGTACGTGTGTGTGTGTTCGAGGAGTGAGGTTCGATGGGTTCCAACAGAACAACATGAGGTGAACCCCATACTATTAAAAGATGTTCCATTTTTATGTACAAAAATATGTCTATCCAGGCTCACAATAAATTGATAATATTAAACACCTTCTGCGCCTGGCAGGAATCCCACTCACTTCTGAAAATAAATATCTCGTTTCTTAGAAGGACAGTCCTATGGGGCAACCCTGACCTCTCTCATCATATTGCTGACCCAATACTGCAGGGATGGAAGGACAGAAATATTCAAACTGTTGCTGACTTATACAATAATGATTCATTTATTGACTTTCAACAACTAGAGGAAAAATTCAAACTCCCAGGACAAAGGTTCTTCAAATTCCTACAAATAAGAGAGCGGGTCAAAGAGAAATCCAAAGGGTTATTCCCCGAGATACCAAAAGAAAGTCTTCTTGAAGCCCATCTCTGCACTAAACCATGGAAGTCAATAACAGGAATAGCATCTTCTATATATGCCATTATCAATGAAAAGTTACCTGACTATAACAAAATGTCTATAAAAAGAAAATGGGAAACAGACCTGGGCATGTCTATGAAGAGGTAGAATGGCACCATTAATTGGAACAGGCACAGACCATGTTAATTTCTACAAAACACAGCTTTCTGTTTGTTTGTTTTTGTTTGTTTTCCAATTTAAAAATGAAAAAATAAAGCTTATAAAAAAAAAGGAGTCCAGTCCTGTGTCCTTCTTCAGTCGGGTGCAGGGTGGAGGTCTTTCATTCCATTCACAGAGTTTTCAGCTCAGACAGCCATCTGTCTGACAGGAACAAACAGTCAGCCTCATCATGAAAACACTAAAACAGCAGCAGTCAAATATCTGCATATTTTTACACTTTAATAAGACACATGAGAAATGTAAAAGTATCTTAAGACATTTTAAAAGAAATACTAAACTAATCATCCAGACAAAGTTATTTACAGTACACACAGGATCCACGGTCAGACCAACATGTGCAGTGATTGGTTTTTGATATTTCCAGCAGCTTTCTGCTGTATCACAGTTTCTCCTGCATGCAGTAAATATCTGTGCTCACTGAGAGCTTCCAGTCTTATAAAATATTAATCACTGTTCAGTAAATGTGATTATTCTTCATACACTGTTTGTGTTAAGTCAAATTGTTAAATGTTGTCATTGTGTTTCTTAAATTTGTAAAGTCTTAGTTCAAACTACAGGATCAAAGACGTTCCTTTGTCTCTGACCACCTCTCCAGCCACTCTGTGCTGGGGGAGGTTTTATTGCAGATACATGCTGTCTGACAGATCTGTTTCTTGTGTTGCTGCTTCCTGCTTTTATGATCCTTTTGGTGAGCAGGAGGTCACACAAACGCACACCCATGACACACACATTCTCACACACACACACAGAGTGCCTTGTCTTTTAGAACCATTTGGGTTTTTACGTCGGGAGGTGCTTGTGTTGTGTTGTAAGTCAATAAAAAGGCTGCGAGGAGAGCTGCTCTTTGAAGGACTTGGTTTGGAGACAGGTGAGGAGCATCTAGCTCCACCGCCTGGTTCTGACCAAGCCGTCCCTGGTTAGCGAGCAAAAGACCGGTTGAAGATATTTTTTATCTTGTTTTGGCTCTTCATGAGGAATAAGTCTCTAAACTAGCGGGGCCTGTGGAAACACAGACCCAACAGTTTGTGATCTTTATATCAATCATGTGTGATAAACACTGATATGAAATAGACAGCTGTTTTTATGTGTTATTGTTCCTCCATTTGTGTTAAAATGAGTAATAACGAAAGACGCTGCACCTTCATGAGGCTGAGCACACACAGGACTGACAACCTCTAGAATTAATCCATCATTTTGAATGATTAATGAGCAAACAGCAGCAGCCAGTAAAGATGTAAATATGAATAATATGAAGCTCGATGTTTGGTTCCTGTCTTCAATACAAGAAACAACAGAAACTGCAAACTGTAGATAAAGTCGTCTGTGAAGGTTCTCAGTCATCCAGGTCATCGTAGTCTAAGGAGCTTGGAAAGAAAAGCGTCTGGACGTCTTTAAGTTGCTTGAAGACGTTTCACCTCTCATCAGAGAAGCTTCTTCAGAAATCTGGGACTCTCCACCATTTGACCTTAGAACTGAAGAAGCTCCTTAGTCTGTAGATAAAGATGCATATTTATTCAAACACATTTACAGCATCATCAGAGGCTGGATGTTTGTTTCTGATCACTTTCATGATTTTATTGTGACTGAAGATCACAACAGGCTTTATGTCATCAGAAAGCAAAAGGATGGCTGTATAGTTGATGGACGGATGTTTGGGTGGGTGGTGAAGTGGAAGTGGAGCCAACTTTAGCCTCTTTCTACTGACGACTTCCTTTTCAGCTCCTTCTTTCTAGTTTCAAGTTTTTCTTGTTTCCAGAGGTCCTGCAGCAGCATCAGCAGCTTTATATCCTCCTCTGTTTGATCCAGTTAAAGACTCTGCAGGTTCAGAGGCATCATGGTCTTTAACATGACATCGTGGTTTGGGAACAGCTGTGTGAAGGACCAAAAAGCTCTCCAGAGAGTGATCCGTACAGCAGAACGCTGCTGCAGGATTGCTCTCCCCCCGCTTCAGGACACCTACACCAGGAGATGCCGGACTAGAGCAGCGCAGATACTGAAGGACCCGTCCCATC
>NW_005188143.1:36335-37909 GCF_000239375.1 Pundamilia nyererei | reverse complement strand
CCCATTTTTGCACATGTCGAGGAGCGTGTCAGGCTACATTTCACTGTGTGTTATATTTGTATAACTATGCATGTGACAAATAAAGAACCTTGAACTTGAACCTTGAACTTGAAAAAAAACACTACACTCTTTATGTCTCTATGATTAAAGTCTGAGGTTATCACACACGTGTTGGATTTTGGGTTCAGTTCTGGCCGAAGTTTTTTGCTTTTCACTGATTTTGAGGACCCAGAGTTGAACAGCTGTTAAACCTGTGGATGAGTTCAGAGGTCAGCCTGGCTGCTGTTTCAGAGAACAGCGAGCTTCATGAAGCTCACACTTTTACATGTCTGTGTTTGAGGACTGAGTCACGTGATGTACACAGCAGCAGGGTCTCTGAAGTTTACAGTCGGTCACTTGAACATCTCTCTGTGCTTTCACTTCCTGTTCTCCCAGCAGCCAATAGGAAAAAAGCAGCTCACAGTTTTTAATTTTCATGAAGGAGACGCTCTCATGACTCAATGAGTGACGCCACTGAATAGCCAATCAGTGGCAAGCAGTCTGATGATGTCACATTTTGGGATCACCCAGATCAAGATCTCTGGCTGAATGTGGTGACTAACATATTCAATTCAATAAAATTGAATTGAATTGAATGGGCGCAACCCACAGACTCAACTCTGCTGCTCAACCCACAGACTCAACTCTGCTGCTCAACCCACAGACTCAACTCTGCTGCTCAACCCACAAATGTATTTTTCCTTAAATGTGTGGCCACATTTAAGGGAAATAAACAGGTTTTATAATTGGACAGGATTCACTGCAAAGAAGAATTAACCTTCCTCTCGTGTTAGGGTCGGCACCGACCCATTTTAAATTTCAAATGCATAAAAAAATCACGTTTGTTTATTGTATCAAGGCTTTTTGACTTTGTCAGGAACCTCTATTTCTACAAAATAAAACAAAAAAAAATCTTTTCACTAAATTATAAAATGCCCTAGTTGAAATTATGGCCTTTGTGTTGTTAGGGTTATAATATTATGAGTATAAAGCAATAATTAGAGCCAAAACTGAAATCATAAGTGCACTGTCAGCTGACACACTGACAGCCAGCTCCTCTCCTAATCATATGAGCTTCAGGGGATTCTTATTTTGCGTGTTTTTGCAGTATACCTGCACAAAAACAAAACAAAATAAAGACGGCATGTCAAGACATGTGAGGTGAATTCACTCATTTGAGTGGCCATTTGACTTCCAGAGTGCACATTTAGAATTTGCAGCATACAAAAATGAGAAGAAGATTTACAGTGAGTCAAGTTTTGGATCATATTTTTGGTGAAAATGAAGGAGAGGACACAGAGCAGCAAAATGATTCAGATGGGCAGGTTTCTACAGAGGAAGACAATGTGGACTATCATCCAGATGACACAGACACATCTGATCAGAGGAGGAGGTCGCTGGTGCTGAAGCTACTCCTGCTGAAAGATTCAAGTCCAAAAATGGTAAGATCTTTTAGAGCTCAGTACCTCATGATGTACATGGCAGGGCAGCTGCTGCAAATGTCATCAAAATGACCCCTGGAATCACAAGGTTTG